>NW_019170470.1:0-76533 GCF_001890805.1 Aspergillus glaucus CBS 516.65 | reverse complement strand
GGGGGGGGATTCCGCGGAATGTCACAGGTCAAGATAAAGAAGAAAGGAAAAAATGAATAAAAAAGAAGAACAGAAATGAAAAGGTGAAAAATCAGATGAATTTGAGTTGCAGAAATGAATCGATGGGAATTATGAAGAGAGAGAGAGAGAGAGAGAGAGAAAGAAAAGAGAGAAAACAGGAAAGCGAGAAGAAAGTGGACGGGAGAGACCGCGTACAATCTCGATAACGATACACCACCACCACCATTCGGTATGTAGTTATTATCATTATTATTCTCTACTACTACTACTACTACTACTACTATGTGTCTACTCTACAATTCTCTATTAATTCACTGCTATTGTGATCTAGTACGATGAGCCTACAATGATGGTGATGATGATGATGATGATGCCGGCGGTCATTCGGAACGAGACAGTTCATTCTACTCCGGACCCGGTCTCCCACAACCTACTCCGTCCACAGTACTAGTAGTAGTATCTCTGCTCTACTCTTCTGTACTGCTCTGTATTCTCTGAATCCATGAAATCATCCTGAATCCGGTCGGAATGACGCTATTCCCAAACGAGAGTTAAGCGAGTTCTTTACAGACAGTACTCTAGTACACCTAGAGTACAAGTACTCCGTACAGTATTGCATACCGGAATAACCAATATGAATTCAGGATGATTCAAGCCAGGCCGTTTCCATCCATTCCGGTTTGCGTCACAGCGTATCACTGCATTCTTCCAGACTGTAAAAGGGGAGCGTGGCTTGCCGCTATTAAAGTTAGGACTTTAAGTCCGACCTCAACTCAATTCACTGTACTTGTATTCTCAGAAGACAGTGTTGTACTTGTAAAAGTAGTGTACTAACTCGCGATCGAGACCTCACATCGTCGTACTGAATGGCAGTGCCACTCAACCTACTCTGTACAAGTACTGTACACGCTGAATACACATAGACAAGCCAATAACATCCCGCTCTCCGCAGCAATCACAACGTCACGACATCCATCCATTCAAACCCACGGATCGACTCAATACCAAAGTACTCCGTATCCCAGAGTATTACTGGCCTTGTACTGTGACATATCACCCCTACATACATAGCCCTGCCTGGGGCCTTGCGCTTGCACTTCCGCTTCCGCTGCATGTATGCGCTGTCTGGTTGTGACTTGCCACTGCCCTGCGCTGATTCTCCCGACAAAAGTACCGATGGTGCTCACAGGACAAGTGCAGGCTGATCGAGACCGAGCGATGAGTTATTCCGCCAATCGATTGGTTGTCTGTCTGGGTCTGTGTTGGTAGAAGCAGTCTGTTTTCTACCATGCAGAGCATTGTCAATTCAGAGAAGTACATTACAAAGTGATGCGTAGAAACCTTCAATGAGTGATGCTACTAAAGATATAGTCACCATTCTCACTCTCAACTCAACAAGTCCATCGGAATCGATATCCAACAAACCTCCGCCCTCTCCACCGCCTCCTCCAATACAAAAGTAAATGTCCGGTTGAAAAGCCATCAAAGTTTGCATCTTCCAACAACTACTCCATTGCCTGTAGAGCCTGTAGTGCCTGTACTGTGTCCTATACACTGGTTAATGCGCCAGGGTTGGATCATCGCACGCTAGGCAGATATAGAACGAGTACTCGTCAACAGCCCCCGAGTAATCTCTCAATGTTTCAAGATATATCTCACGATGCAAACATGAGGCGACACCCAGGTGACCTTGCAAAGGATGAAAACCCATTATGTTTTGGAACTATCCGTGTCAATACACCGTTTCAATATTATACGTAGTGGTATTTCTGACGCAAGATGTCTATACCAGGGGTATAATGGTTCATATATCATTGCGCAGATTGTCATATGTCAATATATAACCGCAATTAAAAAAAGGAAATCAATGAAACTATGTTCATCCCCAATGCTGCTTATGTACAGATCCAAATGCCCCATCTCAATATCGCGGTGGTGCCCGCTGCACCACATTTCTTCCCCCATCCATCATCACCCGCTCCGGTTCTCCTTCGTAGCATGCCTGGTCCTCCCGCATAGGCGGAGGCCGAGAGACATATACAGGTCGTTCAACATATTCCTGCGGTCGCTGCGGGTCCTCATCCATGTACACGCTTCCCGGGCGCACACTTGCCACACGGGAGATCACCTCCCGTGGCTCGTCGTATCGCGCCGTTTGAGGTCGAACGCTCGGCACGCGCATCAAACGTTCGCGTGGGAGACCTGGATCTTCCACGTATGCCGGACGCCGAGCATACTCGCCCACTTGAACGCTGCTACTGCGCGGGAATGGCTCGCCCTCAAGAGGTGTCGCATACGACCGCCGTTCCGCCGGAGCAGGCCGCGCGTAGTCTGTTACCCGCCGATACGTGCTCGGAGGTGGTGGCATCTCCTGCACGTACTTCCGGCCGCCATATGGATCTTCAATGATTGATGTAGCCCGCATACTGGCTTGACGCACACTGGCTTGACGGACTGGCGCATCGTCATCGTAGACGTCGTTCCTGGGGATCCGGCCTGCTGAAGAAACATACTGTACGGCAGGTGCCGCTTCGTAGTATTGGTTTCCATGCTCGTCAACCACAATACGTCGCGGCGGCGCCATGATCCGAGCCGGCACTGGCTCCTCATAGTATGCCTCCCGGAATTGTGGAGATGATGGTGACCCCTCGGCTGGGACAAACCGTCTCGAGTACGCTGGCACCGGCTCATCGTAGTACCTGGTCGCCCTCTCCGGCGGAGGCCGTTCCACAACCGCATAAGATGCTGCCCTCACTGCACGGGGACTGGGTTGTTGCTCGACATATTCACGCGCATATTCCGGTTGCCGCGCATTCTGTAAGCTAGCGACCCGTCGCAAATCAGGCTCATCGCGCATGGGCCGGCGGCTGCTGAGCCGAGAGGCCGCCCGTGACACAGGAGCTTCATGGTACGGATCGGCCTCGTAGACAGGCTCGCGGATCGGCGGCTCCCTTCGTTCAATAACCGGAGTATAACGCGGGGATGCGATGTCGATGTACACTGGCTGGGCAGGTCGGCCTTGGTAAGCTGGCAGCGCGTCTGCGAAAGGTGGCGGTGACACTGGCTCCTCTTTAATATATGGATCAGAAGAATCAACAGCAGCAGGCTTTTTATTGTACGAAACCTGACGGGCTCGACCTTTGTCCTCTTGCAATCTCCTACGCTTCCTCGGTATTGGATGCTGAGCAGCCGGGGCATCGGGACTGGCACGATCTAGATCCTGTGCAGGGTGAACTCGTTCCGCCCCATATCTCGTTCGCATGTCCTTAGCCTGAGGGGCGGAGGGAACCTTGGCCACGGCTAGCGGAGACACCCTAGATGGCTGAGGAGCGGCAGGCGAGGTTATATGGTTTCTCACGATTCTCACATCACCTCTTGGGGATATCGGATTGTAATACCCTCCTGCGCCTGCTCGATTGTCTGCCCGTCGCCTTGCGTCGTGGGTAATATATTCCGGTTGATACTCACGAACTTCTGCCCTGTCCATAGGTGGTACACCTGGAGCTGGAGGCGAGTAATCCGGCTCTTCCATCGCATCATCTGGCTGCGGAACTTGGTGGTATTTATTGCCTGTCAGCTCTATCGGAGCGTCATGGGGTTGTCTGTGACGGTAAGGATCGCGCTGGTCTGCCACGGGGTAAGCATCTCGCATTTCCTGATCCAATCCAGTGCGGTTGAGGGCTTCAAGCCGTTGCAACTCATCTGAATAGTTTTCTACTGGGATCTTGGTAGGAATGTTCCCGGTGTGAGGTGCTGTTGCTGCTGCCGAAGGCGGCTCGCCTTGCTGCGGAGAGTCAGGAGCTCTACTGGAGTAGAAAGAATTCTCGTCAAACGAATCACTGGGTGCCCCAGCGACATTGCTTGCAGAGATATCATTTACAGAAGCAGGCTTGACCAGCTCAAGGGCTTGGTTCAGCACACCAGAGACATCAAAGTCGGGCTTTGCGTCCTGCATCGCCGCTTTCTGTCTCGACTCTAGCCTCTTCTGCTCCAACTGGTCCCTCAATACTCTTTCCACCCTTTGTCTCTGCAACTGTAATTCTGCTCTGACTAAATCGTCTGATTTGGTCAAAAATATCGGATCAATCTCTGAGGTAGATTTTGGGACGGTACGGCTCTTCGAAGGGGTCGTGGCGATCACATCAGAGGGACCGTCAACAGTCGTAGGAACTGGAGCTGCTGACGGAGTAGCCTGGGATGATCTCTCCGTAGGAGAACCACCCAGTCCATCTGCCTTCACTACCTGAGCCTGTGTGCTAGAAGGATAGGAAGGGTTTCGAGACGTAGTTTTGCGCACAAATTGCTGGGGGACCTTGAGCTTGGGGTGAGTTCCAGAAAAGATCTCGTCACTAATTCTCAGAATCTTCTCATATTCCTGCACTTCCTCGCCTATAGGCAAGCCAGTAGTACTGGCTGGAAGCTGTGTCACTCCATGAGCTGCCATAGTGAAGGATATACTTTTTCCACTAGGGAATGATCTGGACGAGTGAAGGAGTGCTGCCCGTAGGAAGTCCGCTCCGGGAAGAAACCAATCTCTGCTGCCACAGCGAGTCAAGAGTCAATTCACTTCCAGTCCACTGGTTCCAATCTCTGAGTTGACAGAGAAGGAAGGGATGACTGATCGGAGACGGTAGTTGCAAAGATAGTGCGTGTGTTAGTGTCGAGTGAATGGGAAGCTCTCCCTCTCCTCGTTCTGTCTCCAGGAAATCTCCGGAAGTGACGCTAAACCCGCTGCGGAAAAGAACGCGGACGCGCCAATCAAACGCCGCGGCGCATACCCGCGGACAAGGTAGGCCGGTTCAATGGTTTGGAGGGGAATGATGTTATTTTGTATTGTCTGCAACTGACCCCTTTTCTGGTATTATTTTGTATGTATCGCGCTTCTTGCCTTCGTCCTGCACCGCAAGTCTTCTCTGGTTTCCTCGCCTCTTTCCGCCGCGCTCCATACGTTGGTCTTAATCGGAGGATGATGGCATCGTCAAACTGTCCCGCGGGTGCGGTTGACTTACGGCCAGTGTTCTTTTTCGACATCGATAATTGTGTAAGGATTCAGGGGAAATGGTGCTATAGAAGCTGGCTTGTACTAACTTGGGTCTTTGCGACGCAGCTCTATTCCAAAGGTCCGAGACTCTGCCACCGAGCAAGACAATACGACGACTGACCGAATCGCGCACAGCATGCAACATCCACGAGGAGATGGAGAAACTTATCAGTCAGTATACAATGCGCTCATGCCTGGACGGGTTTGATTTCTAACGGATTGCCTTTACAGACAAGTTCTTCGTCAAGCACCTGTCCCTCGAACCACAAGACGCCCAAATGCTTCACCGGAAATACTACACAGAATACGGTCTCGCGATTGAAGGTCTCACGCGCCATCACAAGATTGATCCCCTCGAGTTCAACCGCGAAGTTGATGATGCCCTACCGTTGGACGATATTCTCAAACCAGCTCCGCAGCTGCGAAAGATGCTCGAGGATATCGACCGGAGCAAAGTGAGGCTCTGGCTTCTCACCAACGCATACGTCAACCATGCCAAACGGGTAGTCAAATTGCTACAAGTGGATGATCTTTTCGAAGGAGTGACATACTGTGATTACAGCAAAATGCCATTGATTTGCAAACCAAGCCAGGATATGTACGAGAAGGCAGAGATCGAGGCGGGCGTTCCGAGCTCGGCGCAGTGCTACTTTGTCGGTACGTTCTCTGCGAATACCTCTTTCTATATAGACGGGGGCTGACATGCGATAGATGACTCCCACTTGAACTGCAAACATGCCGAGGCTCGCGGTTGGAATACCGTTCATTTGGTTGAGCCTGGCCTGCCGATACCACGGATTCCGGCATGCAAATATATCGTGCATAATCTCGACCATCTGCGCGTTCACTTCCCTTATCTATTCAAGCAGACTAATGGCACCCAAACCGGGTAGTCTCTGCTTATAGAATGCACATTGTAGATTGTTTGTCAAATAGAATATACGATACGACTGTATGAACGTTACTTGTCACTTGTTTTTTGATATCCTCACCCTTTTCTACTATGCATCTCTTTTCCTGTTGGTGATAAGAGACAGAAGTTCTACATTCTGGTTCGCTTGTTGCCGTATCCAAAGTGTTCAGTTAATATGGGAGAAGCACAAAAGCGCCCAATGTTGAGGAAGTATACGAGGTAGTCACCTATGGGATAATTAAATTCATTAATCATGGGAGCTGGGTATCTCATTGCAGCCGTTCTGCTGGGGTACAGTTACGCCTCAGGCACTGAGGCACCGACAACGTACCGCGTCCTTAGTGGAAACTAACCTCCGGATCAACAACACAACATCAACATCTCTTTCGTCACCTCAACCGCCAGAATTGAGGTTTTCTATGTCTGCTCCAGGAAGATAACTTCTTTCTGGATGCTTCATAATGGGTGACCTATCTCCCGGTTCCGTGGTCCTACTGCCAGACGGCAAGAGGGCTACTGTTCGGTATGTTGGTAACACCAGATTCGCCGCAGGGGACTGGATTGGTCTCGAATTGGAAGAACCGGCGGGGAAGAACGATGGATCGGTCAGGGGAGAGCGATATTTCGACTGCGAGCAAGACTACGGAGTGTTCGTCCGTTCTTCTGTTACTTTGACGCTCGTTGGGCGTCCAGCCAAACCCGCTCCTAAGGGGAACACCGGTAATGCACCGCCGACGAGCAGGGGAAGGGCGCAAACTGGAGCGGGAATCAAGAAGCCAGGCGTAAGTGCTTTGCCCTCTGTAAATGCGAAGAGACACAGCGTTAGCACGGCCAATCCCTCTTCTGCTGTGAAAGCCGCTCCCCAGCGGCCAGGCTTGAGGGTACGTTGAAATAAATTGGACTGTTTGAAACACATTGCATTTCCAACCGCTGACGGATTACCTCGTGCAGTCTCCGCTAAAATCGCCCACGAAGCAACCGTCCTCTCGTAACCTGTCAATCGACGAGACCTCACGCCCACCGACGACTAGATCCCGGCCATCAAGTACTACCAAGGCCTCTATGGGTCCTCCGCCGGCTCCCTCCGCTGCCTCACGTACACCGCGACCATCGATATCGGGTCCAACGCACAGGGCGAGACAAAGTCTGGGTTCGACAGGTGCGGCGCTGTCCAAGCGCCCCTCCCTGCGCCATCTTGCCTCCAATAATTCCTCAGCTGCGGAGACGGAAAGTGGACAATCGGATGTAGTGACCGACTCTGCTGGAGTTGAAGGAGATGACCCGGATGATGGGAGTCCCGCACCAAGAGCGCCTCCGGGCTCGTCGCGGATGTCAATTGCTACTGCTCGACCACGGTTATCACAATCATCGACACAGAAGCCGCCGCAAAATAGTACGGTTTCGAGGGAACTGGATGAATTGAGAACAAAGTTGAAAGTAATGGAAAAGAAGCGAGGCGACGATCGAGAGAAGCTCAAGATGCTCGAACAATTACAATCGGAGCGCGACAAGTTCGAGGGAATCATCCAGAAATTGCAGGCCAAGTACCAACCGCAACAGGTTGAGCTGGGTGAATTGCGAAAGCAACTGAAAGAGTCGCAAGCGAGACTGGAGGAGATTGAGCAAATCCAGGGAGAGCATGATAGTGTCGTTGAAATGGCTACGCTCGACCGCGAAATGGCGGAAGAAACGGCCGATGCGTACAAGCATGAATGCGATGTGCTGAGGGGCAAACTCGAAGAGCTTCAATTGGAGGTTGATGTCCTAAGAGACGAGAACGAAGAATTCGACCAGGGCATGAGCCCCGAGGAAAAGTCTACTCAAGGCTGGCTGCAAATGGTGAAGACCAATGAACGTCTCCGTGAAGCCTTGATACGCCTGCGTGATGTGACCCAGCAACAGGAGATGGACCTGAAGGACCACATCAAAGAAATGGAGGAGGATTTGGAAGACTACGCCGCGATCAAGTCTCAATATGAAACTACGAAGGAGAGGTTGTTGGCTTCTGAGAACAATTTCGAGGACCTCAAACAGCAACTGGAGACCGCTCTCGGTGCTGAAGAGATGATCGAAGAGCTTGCGGACAAGAACATGCGCTACCAAGAGGAAATCAACGAACTACATGCGGCTATCGAAGATCTCGAAGCTTTGAAGGAAATCAACGATGAGCTCGAGTACAACCATGTTGAAACGGAAAAGCAGCTCCAGGAAGAGATCGAGTTCAAAGATGGTTTGTTCAATGAACAATACCGCAAGATCACACAGCAAGATGAAGTGATCGAGGACCTGGAGTACACTCTGGTCAGGTTCCGGGAGCTGGTTTCGACCCTACAAGGCGATCTCGAAGATATGCGAGCCTCTCAGCAGATCACGGAGGCTGAAGCTACCGACCTTACATCTCGGTCTCGCGCCATGATTGATCTCAACATGAAGCTCCAGGCATCAGCATCCAAGGCCCAGACGAAAACGATTGACGTCGAAACTGGTCGAATGGAAGCCGAGGAAGCCGCCCTACACCTGTCTATTGTGAAGTTATATCTTCCTGAATACTACGATGGAGAGCGGAACTCTGTCATGGCGCTTCTGCGCTTCAAGCGTGTTAGCTTCAAGGCATCGTTGGTAAGCAGCACCATTCGCGATAGGAATGCCGACCAGTCGTCAACATCTCCGTCCCACGAAGACTTCTTCACGGCGCACGATGTACTAGAAAAGCTTCTCTGGATATCTTCTCTCTGCGACCGCTTCACAAGCTACATCGAGAGCTCCTCCGCTGAGAGCTTCAGTGGTATCAAGGGGGCGTTGTTTGAGATGGAGCCAGTGGAACGCACCTTGAACTTCTGGCTTGAGAGTCTGAAGAAGAACGAGATCAATATGAGCAAATGCGCAGTGGAGCTGCAAAGATCCATTGCTCTTTTGGCGCATCTGGCAGAAACCATGCTCCCAACGTCGCTGGAAGCGTCTGCTGGTGAACTGTCCATGCGTGCCCATTTGACTCAATCATACCTCGACCACTCTGCATCATGTCTCTTACGCCTTCGATCTGTGCTGCAGTCTAAGATTTCCGTTCCGGAGGGAGGCAACGAGGAGATCCCTCTGCTTTTCAATAAGATGGATGGACTTTCATCTCAGGTCCGCGGATCCAAGGTGGCCATGGGTAAAATCTACCGTGCAGTCTCCGACTTGCAAGCAAGGTCGCTTGCTCTTCCTAGTGATGCATCGGAGCCCTTTAAGAAGGTCGAGGATTCTGGCAAAGACCTTTCGTCGCTCTCCCGACAACTAGGAGAGAATATCCTGGCACTTATCCACGACGAAGCGCGCACGGAGCCACTCAGCCTGACAGAAACCCTAGACAGCCTGTCTCAAACTTCGTTATCCTTTGACCAAGTCTCAGAACCGAAGAGCGAGAACAATGATGCCATGTCTTTGATTAGCACCAAGCTGCGCAGCATTACTGAATCCCTGGAAGAGCTCGACTCAATCTCATCCAACCTATCCCTCACAACCGAATTCGAGAAGCGTCCCGCACCATGGATCGCAAGATCTGAAGAGCTCAAATTTAACAAAGCCATCTCCCCAGATGCAGACGATAAAATCCGCCAACTAAAGAGCGAAATCCAAGAAGCCTCAACAGCCCTGGGCGTCAAAGACAAAACCATCGAGGAACAAGCCATCAAAGTCGAACTCGTTGAGTCCCGAATGCGCGAAGCAAGCAAAAAAGCCTCAATGGTCAAAGAACTCGAAGCCAAGATTGAACAACTTCAAGCCCAACACACAGACCTCACCGACACGGCCGAAAAACAGCGCAAAGACCTCGAAGCCACAGAAGCAGAGCGCGACGAGCTCAAATCCCGCCTCGAAAGAGTCAAACACGCCTCCGGAACAACAGGCGTTACAACAACAGCCGACGGCGTCGTCGTCGACGGCAGCGGCGCCTCCCTGGCCACAATCCACGAGAACGAAGCCCTTCGCGCCGAAGTCCAAAGCCTCCAAGCAGCAGTGCGCTTCCTGCGCGAGGAAAACCGCCGCGCAAACATGCTCGATCCCTTCTCCATCCAGCGCGCCGCCGACATGCACTCGTGGCTCGACGTGCCCCTTACCCAATCCGCAAACGACAACGTCAGCGCCCAGCGCGAAAAGACCCAGCAAACCGCCGCAGAAAGCAGAGATGCTTTCGCTCACCTGCTCAAACTCGCCAAGGACTCGCACGTCAGCGATCTCAAATCATCCATGGCCCATCGCGCTGAAGGCGAAAGTCGTACGGCATGGCGCCCCTCCAAGACCAAACTGCGCTACCAAGTCCTCCAACAGCGCGAAAACTACGAGCGCTGGGCCGAATGGCGCGACGACATCGTCTCCCACGAAAAAGAGCAGGACCGTCTCGTTCTCGCGAAAAAGGAACGTCTGCTTCGCGAACAGGCTAGGAAACATCATATGTCTAGGAAGGATTCGATGGCTGCGGGGGAGTTTGGGATGATGGGGCAGGCGTGGAGGATACTGGGGATGCAGCATCAGCATCAGCAGCAGGGGCAGAGGGATGAGAAGAAGTCGCCGATTAGTCGGTTGGTTGAGCCGGCGATTGCGCCGTTTTCTTAGTTTTTTTGTTGCCGGGGATGTGTTGTCTGGGTTGTACATGGTTTGTGATATATTGGGTGGTTTGTAGTCCTGGACTGTTTATATTTCGTATCTTATACCCTCATTTGTTTCATTCAAAATGATTGCGATTCCAAGGCTCATGATGCCGAAGCGTGTACAGAATGATTGTAGTTAAATATTAGTAGGCCCTAAGACTGTATGTACTGTCCAAACTTCAGAACTGCAAATCCAACACCATCCACCATGATCATGAAAGAAACATGCTATGCTGTAAACACAGGAATAATGTACAACTGCAGGCCTGTAACAACAACAGAACGCCATGAACGAAAGAGATCTAAAGAGGATTAAACAGATGAGGAAATGCGCAGACATCATCGCAGATTCAAGAATGAATTAGATGACTGTAAACCATCAAAGGGCACCCGACAGAACGGCTTCGGTAGCTGCAAAACAAGTTAGCATGTTGCCATAACCAGGAAGTGAAATGGGATGATTTACCAGAATTGATATAGGACCTCTTGATATCCAAGTTCACCCCGAACCGCCTCTCAAGCTCTACCTTAACACTCTTCTTCGTAACAGACATCAAATCCGCAGCTCTCAGAATCTCCCGAATCTCCGCAAGCAGCGTATCGTCGCTTGGCAAATTCGACAAATCTTCCAACTCCATGTCCATATGCCGACTGAGCATCTCCGACGGCGGACGCGAGATACTCCTAGCTCCATACTGGTGCGACAGGTCAAGTTGCGACATAGGCCTTGAGCCAGGGAACCCTCCGAATCCGTATTCTGATTGTGCCGGGTGGTAGGACTTCGTGCCGTATGAGATGCCAGAGACTTCGGAGCGGTCATCGCGGGAGGTCTGCGCTTCCCAGAGTTCGGCTTGGTATTCTTCCCATTTCTTCTTGGGGATGGTGTCGGGGTCGAATTTGCCTTCGTTGGAGATGACGACTTGCCGGCCGCTTTCTCCTGTGATGACACGGGTGTTTCCCCAGGAGAAGTCGTCCATGTGCCAAAAGGAGTAGAGGGGGAGGGCGAGGGAGAAGACGGGAATGGCGATGATGTAGATGATCATCCAACCTATCATTTCCCACTTGCGGCGGAAGATGAAGATGAGGGCTTGGAGACCATAGATGGCTGCGAGGAGGATGAAGGATGTGTATGGGATGACGGATGTGTCTCTCACGAGCCAGACGATGAGGTAAATGATGTACGCGACTGTCACCGGCTGGATGATGGTACTGAGAAGGTCGACGAAGACAATGAATCTCATACTAAAGCAGCAGAAACCACACAGTTGCTGAAGCGGAATCAGTTCAATCAGGTTATGCACTGTAGAGTTGATCCATCGTCGACGCTGGGATAAGAAAACAGCAAAGCTCTCTGGGGCGATGGTCCAAGCCTTTGCCGCGAACAGGAACTTGGTCTTGAACTTGTCATGATGCTTCAAGAGCAGGGTCGTCAAATAACGGTCTTCACCCAGGTGCAGCAGATTCTTCATGTGCAGGGTATCAACTCGAATCTGCGCGTATGCTTCCACGACTTCTTTGCTCACGAAAAGTGGCTTGCCAGACTCCGCAGACCGGATACGGAACATAGTGAAACATCCCGGTAAGCAGGTCACTGATCCGAAAAGACTCTCGAAGGCCTTGATCATATTGTGCGAAATGAAATATTCGTAGACCTGGATCATAGTCACCGCAGACGTCTTTGCATTCGTCAGGCCTGTCTCTCCACAGACAGCGAGTAGGCGAGTGTCCGCCAGGAAAGAAGCAACCATTCGTGTTCCGGCATCATGAGCAACTACTGTATCTGCATCGACTTGCAAGATGAACTCGTAGAACGTAGGATTGACACCGATGATGTTGCGTATTTGGTGATACATTTCAAGTTCCATAGGGCTCATGGGCAAGTTGTAGTGGATACGGTTCAAGAACCGCATGAGAACCATCTGGGAATCACGCTTGCCTCTGTTACCGGGTCGCGAAACTTCTGACGGCTTTCCAACCTTGACTACAACCAGGAAGGGAACGATGTGACCTTGCACCTCATATAGACCGGAATAAATCTTGCCCATGTTATGCTGTTTCATGCCTTCTCCCAGACTGTCAAAGCTGAGAGGCTCCGGATCCACAGTTTCTGGAACACCCATAATGTCCAAAACAATCCGAGGCGTGGGGCGGTCATTTCCTTGTCCGATAATCATACCGTCGCAAATGACCAGCAGGAGTTTGCGCTTGTCATCGTACCGCATACGTGCCATGGAGTCAATAGCACGACGAAGAGACTCCTCGTCTTCTGTATAGGCCGGGACTTGACAGATGATGAACTTGTCGATATTCTCGGGGACTGTCTTTTTTCCAAACTGCATTGCGGCCACAAACTTGAACACGAGAATTGCGCAAATGATAATGGAGATAGACAGAATGAAGTAACGCGCAAATTGGCAGCGTGGCGAGTTTCGAGTATCGACATGGCCGACAAAGAACAGATTGTCAAGGCACAATTGCATACGATCACGCATTCCCTGATCAATGGCAAGGTTCTGCCAGTACTTGGTGATGTCCTGACCAGATTTCTGTCGGAAAAGGTCTACCAACAGGGAGTCCATAAAATCAGTATCGACATTCTGCGGAACCTCCTTTCCTTCTGGAGCTTGCGTTCTTCGACCTCCAGCAAGGTAGGTGGTCATGTCATAGACCTTCCCGTCGATGCTCGCAATTGATTGCGATTTATCCCCCAGTTTCGTCAAATACTCTGGTGTGTAGCCGATGAAGCCTTTCTTGTAATTCGCCCGGAGCATGATCATCTGTTCGTAGAACCAGTCAGGACGGTAGTCGTTGGTGTAATAGCGGAAATCATGATATTTGGAGTTGGCGTCTGTGTCGCTAGTTGCTGTTGCGGTCCCAGAAACGTTCGTGGATTTGTAGTCCAATAGCACTGTGGGATCAACATGACCATCCTTGCCTTGGCAGAGAGCCGAAACTTGAATGGGGAAGAGATTAGTGGCATCCACACCGGCATACTTCTTTAGCGAAGACTGCGGGACAATGTCGGGGTAATGAGATGGCATGAAAGCACCCAGATCGAAGACCACGCCCCGAATGGACATAAAAGAATTTTGACCATCCTTGCCATTATGTGTACTCAACTCTCCCGCGGAGTAGACATGCTGCGTGGGACAGACTAGACCAGGAAAAGCGACGATGAAGAAGATGGCACATGCGCAACTGAACCAGATAATCAGGTTGATCGCGAGCTTCTCTCGCCAAGCTAGTCGGATATCTTTGCGCTTCATCCGCCCGAGCCACTTGATAGCAACATCAGGAATGTAGAAAGTAAGCAGATACACCAATGCCAACCAGCGTTTGCGACTACCGGAAAGAGGCACATCGTCCACTTCTTCCATTTTCTTTTCATTGCCTTTCTCCATCATCTGCTCTCTCGTTTCGAGATTGTGGAACATGTCACCGGAGTTGAAGGCAGAACCCCCGGCATCAGAGCGCCCATCCACGTCACGGGCGCCAAAGTATCCTTGCTTGTTGTCATCGCCATAGGGTGACCGATCGGGCGAATCGAGGAGCCGGACCTTGGAATCCATATACGTTGCAGTTCGCGGATGCAGAAAGCCCTCGCCAACGTCTTCAGAGCCCCTGCCATGATAGACAGGGACCACACGCTCGCCTACCTTTGCGAGGTCGGCCCAGCATCGTTCACTCAGGAAGACACCGGTACTACCAACTCTGGCTTCGTTTCCTGCCCACCGCTTCTCATCCAACACGATTTCACACTTTTCTCTATCGCTTCCAACAACGGCATTACCAATCTCCGCCAGTCCGAGGAACTCAGCAAAGGGGAGGAACACACTGAAATCAGCATTGCGAAGCCGTTGACTGATTTCCGCAATGCCAAAAGTTTGCACCTGTGCTCGGACACATTTGCTGTCAAACTGATTCGCAATGCGACGATCATTGGGCTTCAAACAAAAGATAAAATAAGGGTTGAGATCGGGTGTGCTCAAGCTCTTCCTAACTATCTCAAGCGAAGATAGGAACTGACCAGCTGCGCCTTGAGGACTGTTTGTCATCAGACCGGTCTTCCGTCTTGCAGAAGCGTTCCCTGTTGAGCTGCCATCAGGGCTCTCATGATCGTCTGCATCATCCGCATCGAATGGATGCGCAACAGGCGGACCGGCCTTTCGTCTTGCGACACTGGGCATTCGTAACGGTTTCGCGCTGACCTGCGCCTGCATAATGGCCGTCTTCTCTCTCGGATGGGTGACCGTCTGCAGGGTTTCTTGTCCAAAAAGATCCCGTACGAAATCACTCCTTGTGGACTTCACAAGATTCATCAAATCACCAGAAATGGCTTCACCATTTTCCTCAACCAGACCGTTCACAGAGTAATCGATTTCACCAGCGAAATGTCGTACTGTGAATGCCGAACGCGCTTCTGGTGAGACATGACGAGTACCAGGTCCGGTTCCTGGTGTTCCGACCATGATGGCAGGATTCTTGTTTTCAAAACGCTTCTTCAGAGTTTCAGCGAGCTGTGCGTCGGTTCGACCGCGCTTGGTCTGGTCATCAAGGATACTCAACAGGCCGTTGCCATTCTTCAACAACCCGCGCACCGCATCGGAGTTGTCGAAATAGCTGATGGCTGGCACGGAGACTTCTTCACGTTCCAGAATATCGGCCTTTCTGTCGAAGAAGGACTGGAGGCAGAAATTGTAAAGCGATTCGGTCGCTGCATTGTTCAGGAGCTGGTCCAAGGTGGATCCAGTTGCAGAGGCCTGAGAGAAACCTGGAAAATCGACGACAGACACGGTGTTGGCAACACTGTCATCGGCCGCGCAAATTCTCTGGTTAATAGTCTCAATCACATAAGTCACTAAGAGAGTGTAGATTGTTCGAGCAAGCTCGTCCGCATTCCGTCGTGCTCCTCTGGGATCCAGCATCACCGTCACCCTCTCTCGACTGATGGTCTTTGTTCGGTACCCCAGACTGGCTTCGAGGTCGTCGACTCCCAGACCGAGGAAGGCGGCCACAATGGAAAGGACATCCTTATTCTTGACAGAGGTGACTGTCTCACCACCTTCGAGCGCGTATCCTCCACTTTCTTCTGCAGAAGTAGCAGTAGACTGGCCGCTAACAAACTCCAGCTGTCCAATGTGTAGCACAGTTGCAAGAATCTGGCAGATTTCGGCAATCTCACTTCGAGGGAATTCCAACTTCCGAAGCGCTGTTTTGAAATGATAGAACGCATCAGCGTCGTTGATGCCGACCTTTAACTGTGTGGGATGACCCAGATATCTCCATCGTTTATGGTTCACTGTGCTCGAACCGAGCATTCCATTGTTGGTAGAGATATGGATAGGATTATCGAAACCCAAGTGAGCCTTTTCCTGAGCACTTGTTCCTGCCAGAAGATAATAGAGGGAATGGAAGCTCCGCTCTCCGGTCGGTACAGAAGCAATCCGGTTGCGTTCGAGTCTGTGATCGATGATCTTGCCGCCAATCAGCGTCGGATTAACCGAGGAAGAGGCATCGTACTGCAGTTCCAAGAATAGTCCCGCTTTCGAAGCTGTCTGAGTGGTCAAAGATTTTGTGGTTGTTAAAGCGTCAAAAACAAAGGTAGCGTAGGAGAGCTTCGACGAGAGAGGTGTGGAGGAGTAGGAAAGAAACGATGATAGGATATGCGAGCGAATAGTCGTTTTTCCAGATCCATTCTCTCCACTACGAGGATGTCACAAAACCGTTAGTGTTGTTTGGCAATGCGGTTTCCCACCAGTCAGCCACTTACAGAAACACAATGGCCTGGTTTTCACCACGGGTAGCCAATCTAGTGAATGCCCGTTTGGCCAGGTCCTCGGCCTCTGCCATCGAACTTCCCTCTTTGCCGCCATCTGGACCTTTGGTCGGAGTTGTGTATGTATTGAGACATATTAAAGCTTGGGAAGAGAGACGAGCCGTTGGTAAACCGACATGGAATCTGTAGACAGTTTGGATCGTTAGTACGCGATTGAGATGTCACTCTTTGTTCGGGTCGAGGACAACCATACCGGCTTGCGAGATGCGCAGTCAAATGCGTATCTGATTGTAGATGGGCTGGCAACGATGGTAGCGATGATTGGGCGTGAGATGGGATATGTCCTGAAGCCATATTGTCCAGTGTCCCTCCCCCGGGCATGCGAGATTGTCACTGATAACCGGATAGCGGCCCTATCTGAGTAAAGTGGTGGATATTCCGAGAATCAGGAATGTTGAATTGAAATGGTCAACATCAGCATAGGACAAGCCACATTGTTTGCTCAACGAGATAGGTCAAAAGAAGCGACGGTAACAACGGAAGATGCGCTGTAGCAATTGCAGGCGATAACTCTGGTGTGACAGGTCGAGCAAGAGAGTGAACCGAGTTGTTTAGAGCTGAAGCGATGGTCACGGCGTATCTGTCTGGGGATGAAACGAAGCGAGAATCGACAACGATAGACTAGAGTCGGGGAGAAGAGAAAGAATGAAAGAGATGAAGAGAACAAGAACAAGACAGAGACAGTAGTCAGTATCACTAGTACTGAAATTCTACAAATACCACAATCGGCGTTAATCGTCCGGGGTTAACCTCACCGCCCGCCGATGATACATTTTGATACGATAATTGTTACTAGTTCAATACACCTGATAGGCTGTGACAGCTGGTCTGTTTACCACTAAGCTTAATTAGGGTTGGCGTGGGCGGAGATGGAAGATTCTCGGCCGGTCATACAGGTATCACACTAGTAATCTAGTGTATCTCGTAGAATTTTTCTACATCAAACATCAATAGAAGAATGATAGTTATTATGTAGAGTATATAGTATGGGCAGACCGCATTCCGAGAGGTTGTATAGAGTTCAATCAAAGAGATAATCCTTCAGCTCTGTGCAGGTGACTCGTAGGACATCCCCGAAAAGAACTGACTGATACGGAGTACTTGTTTGTACTGGTGGAGATACGCCGGACCCTGAAACTTGCAGGGAGTGGATCGTCCGATCTACCCGGACAAGACCCCAACGACAGTGCTGCACGGTTTGTGGTTGGATATAAATAATTATCGTGTTATCTGTGGCATGATTATACAATTTATAATTTATACAAAGATATTAATATATAAGATAGAGCTGTTGATATCTACTGAAAACACCCAGATCAGGGATAAAAATAAACAAAGACGGCAGCATCTGAAACTACACACCACCCTGCATGACTCTGCAGGTCATCGAACAGGGATTCTATATTTATATACTTGAATATGGGAAGTGTAAGAACAGAGTCAGTTCTCACACATTTCTTGTAAAAGTTTGCGCTGTGGTGAGAACCAAAAAATGGCAAATGGCAAATGATGGGTGGTGAGACAAGAGTAAGACAATGTGCCAAATATAGGGTCTCCAGCCCGGCGGAACTGACCGTTAACTATGCTCTGATTGGCCGCTCGGCGTGCTTGATCCTCGGTTCAAAGTCAATCCACACTATTTCCCTTTTGGGAAGGCACATCAAATTGATCTCCGTATGTACAGAGTACTGTCTTCTTCAGCATCAATACAAAATACAAAGTACAAATACTCTTCCTGTCACCACAACACAATAAGTGGATACACTTAGGTGCCCAATGCTGACTATATGGAATAGCCCTACACGAGTACACCCCACGCGCAAATAGGAAAGAGAAGAAAAGAACCGGTCAAAAAGAAGGATGCAATGAAGCTGTTTGGATTGACTAGTATATTGCTAGTGTATCAGCCAGTTCTCTAGTGACGGCCATCATTGGCATATGACAGTGCCCTAGTCCTGTTTGGGTGCATGTTTTGTAATACGGTGCATTACTAGCCGTATTATTCGGTCTTTTTCTGCGCTCTTCCACTAGCCAATCAACGTTGCGCATTCACTGACCCCAGACAGGTCCATTACAACCACCCGCTGCGCTCTGCATCACAGCCAGCTCCAGCTCTTTGCTTCTTTTTTCTCTTCATTCTTCTTCTCTTCTCTCACATATCGACCTTTTCTTCAGGCTTGTCGAGGCCAGCTGTGGTTGTCATTTGGACTGCAACGGTTGTTGTATGTATACTCGTACCGTCAACCCTCTTATCTCTAGCTGTCCCCTGCTAATTTGCTGTCCAGGGTACACAACGCTTCGCTCTTTAACCAGAACAGAATCCTCATTCCCAGTCATTCGCTTCATCCTGTTCATCTCGACCATACCTTGTTTCATCTATTATTTCGAGTTCATCAATTACATCACGAATATCGTCTCCAGAAACATAACTCCGTTGTGATCACACCCTCATGTTCCGACATACTTGAAACGACCGCAATCCGTACTCTGCGTGGTGGCTTGGGATAGTCGCTGAGTTTTCAGTGTAACTTCTTTTCGGCTACACCATGTCCAACCGATTCTCCGTCTACTCCAGCACTTCTGCTGGTTTTCCCACCGGTTTTCCACGTCCACAACAAAACATGCAAATCTCAACGACGACTTTGCTTAATGCTCTACACTCGTCCTACAACTCAGGACAATCATACCAATTGGACGCAGGAACCAGCGTGGTCGTGAATACATGGCTCAACGCCAACCAAGCTGCAACAGTCGATCAAGAGCTGGCATTGAGGGCCTGGGAACATGCAAAAAGAAGAGCTGAGGATGGTTGTATTGTTCTATGGTTCGATCAAACCTTACCTCAGATGAATAACTACGTACCAATACTGACGTTTATTTGATCCAGCTCAATCCATCAGTCGGCACCATCCGTGTTAGAGCCTTTCTTGTCAACGCTGCCGGTTGCCACCCCCGGGGCTGCCTTCACAACATTGGCAGCTCTTCGTCCGTTCTTATCTGCAGTGACTTCCTTTAATCCTTCATACTCCCTCTATTCGGCTCTCGCTGCCTGCTATACACTGAGTTTGCGAGGGGATGTGGTTGGCTTCTCCTGGGCACTGTCCACTTCCGGCATCAACATCCGCAAAGGTCTACTGGACATCTCAGCAGAAACTGGCTACCGTGCATTCGATGTATTCTACTACATTTTGACCTCAGCATCGACTCCAGCCGAACGGGAATTCTTGGGTCTCAAAGAATCCTCTGTCTACGCATTGCTCAACAAGTCCGGGACCTACACCCCGCCCTCATATCTGCCGACTGCCGACGATGACGCCGCAGCGGAAGACTTCAGAGCTGCCCTCAAAGCTATTGGCATCAAAGGTGCCTCGCAACGAGGCCTCCTCTCCGTTCTCGCAGGCCTACTGAAACTGGGTAACGCCGCTGGTTTCTTGGTCGACCAGGAAGATCTTGAACAAACCTGTGAGGATGTTGGTGACCTATTAGGTCTGGACCCAGAAGTCCTCCTCCATAAGTGTGCCACCGATGATCGGGAGGTCCTGATTGCAGGTATCTACGAGGCGTTGGTTGATTGGGTGCTTCGCAAGGCAAATGAGACCATTGCAGGTGAAGTCCAAACAACCTTGGAGGGCCATTCGAACTATAGTGGCCAATGGTCCGAAGAGGATACCGTGAGCATTACCGTTGTGGACATGCCCAGACCAGCTCTAGGAAAAGCCGTGGCAATGAGGGGCGTCTTTGATGATACTCTGGGTATCAACGCTGAAATGAAAGAAGATGGAGTCCCGATCCCCCCTGTCGGGCACGCTGTAACCAACGATATAAACAATGCAGTCGCACAGGTCGAAGCTGACCTTGGAATAACCACCAGCGCCGCCTGGAGTGAACGGGAACATGAGCTCGACAGAAAGCAAACCGTACTCGAGAAGGTAATCGATGACTTTGAACCGGACGCTTTTCTTCGACAAGTCCTTCTTCCGGTCGAAAATGAGGGTATCTCGGTTGGTAAAAGAGGCCGATTCGATCTTCCTACGATTATAGGTAGCAGTCGAGTTTGGTATCATATCTCTCTTCACCCCACCGATGACTCCCCTGGTGTACTGAATCAGTTGATGCCGGCGGCGGCCTGGTCTGCAAGCGCTATTTCCCGTCAGCTACGCGACTGGAAGCTTCCAGAGTGGGCTAATCGTCGCCTCAAGGAGCACGACTTTACGGCCGACTTTGATATGGAGGAGTTTGTTAGCCGATATGCCCGACTGGGATGTCTGGATGGCCGAGACGGCATTGAAAACTGGATCCTAGAACGGGGTTGGAGTAATGGCGATGCCTTTGTTGGATACCAGCGAATTTGGATGAGAGAAGGCGCCTGGTGGGAAGCTGAAACGATGCTTGACCTTAAGCCAGATGAATCACCTGCATCTGATCCTTTCGCTTACGGGACTGGCATGTTTGACAATCCATTCGCTTCCAACTTGAACGTGGCAAACCACATGGCAGAATCCACGAGCCTTTTGGGTAGCCGCGACGATCTTTTGCACCAACAGAGACACAGTACTCTGGCACCTCCCAGTGTCATGGGAGGTGCGAAATCGATCGCCCCGAGTGTGCCCCATACTATGAATACGGGTGGTGATTACGGTTTGGGCACAAAGGGCGACGACCGGAAGTGGGAGCCATCCGACGCAGGCTATGGCCATTACACCGGCGAGCTCGATCCCGAATATGGTGACCCCAAGCACATTGAAAAGAAGGAAATTCCCTTTACACGACGTATGTGGACGGCGTTCGTCTGGGCATTGACTTTCTGGATCCCATCCTTCGTGTTGCGACACGTGGGCCGCATGAAGCGCCCTGACGTACGAATGGCCTGGCGGGAAAAGGTGGTTCTCGTGTTTCTCATCCTTTTCTTCAATGGGCTTGTCTGTTTCTATATCATTGCTTTTGGAGACCTGCTCTGTCCCAACAAAGACAAGGTGTGGAATGAGAAGCAGGTCAGCTGGCACGAAGGCGACGACGACTTCTTCGTCAGTATTCACGGCAAGGTTTACGACATCAGCGACTTTTGGCAGATCCAACACAGTGATACAGCAACCGAAACGACTTCCTCCAGCATGAAGCCGTTCGCAGGGCAGGGCTTGGATGCGTACTTCCCCCCTCCCCTCACCCAGGTATGCTCGGACTTTGTCAACGATGAGTCGATCACGCTTCAAAACAACGATACGAGTGCTGTGTTGTATCCCCAAGCGAAGCACGATTGCGGTCCCCAAAACCAACCCGACAAGAGCACTAAGCTAAACAAAATCACATGGTACCAGGACGTTTTCTTGCCAAAGATCAAAGAATACTACAAGGGCGATCTGGTTTGGAAACGATCTGAGGTGTCAAAGCAGGCCAAATCAAGCTCGCGGTCCTGGGTCATCGTGAACAAGAATATCTACGATCTAACGGACTACTTCTACACGCTGAAGATGATGAACAACATCGACACGTACGATTTCCTGCCCACCACCGTGACGGACCTTTTCAAGAACTACCCAGGCACCGATGTCACGGATAAATGGCAGGATACAGATCAATTCCAAAAAGCACAATCGTGTCTCGACAGCGTGTTTTACAAAGGAAAAGTGGATTTCCGAGATTCTCCCCGGTGTACCGTAAACAACTGGATCCTCTTGTCATTCACCGTTCTCATTTGTGTGGTTATCCTGGTCAAGTTTCTTTCTGCTCTCCAGTTTGGCTCCAAGCGTCGGCCTGCGCCGCAGGACAAATTCGTCATTTGCCTTGTTCCAGCGTATACCGAAGGTGAAGATTCGCTGCGCCAAGGCCTTGATTCATTGACTGCTCTGGAGTACGACAACAAGAGGAAGCTCATTTTCGTCATCTGTGATGGTATGATTGTCGGTGGGGGCAATGACCGGCCAACGCCCAAAATCGTCCTTGATGTTCTGGGAGTAGACCCCAAGATCGATCCTCCTGCGTTGCCATTGAAGTCTATTGGCCAGGGAAGTGAGCAGCTCAACTACGGCAAGGTGTACTCCGGCCTTTACGAATATGAAGGCAACGTGGTGCCCTACATCGTTGTCGTGAAAGTCGGCAAAGAATCAGAGCAGAACAAATCTAAGCCCGGAAACCGGGGTAAGCGAGACTCGCAGGTTCTTCTCCTCAATTTCCTCAACCGTGTGCATTATCGCGCACCGATGTCGCCGCTGGAGCTGGAGATATTCCACCAGATCAACAACATCATCGGTGTCGACCCTGAGCTGTACGAATACTGTCTGATGGTTGATGCGGATACCAGTGTCAAGGAGGACGCTCTCAATCGTCTAGTCGCCGCGTGTGCCAACGATGCCAGGATTGCTGGTATATGTGGTGAAACCAGTCTTCAAAACCAAGAACAGAGTTGGTGGACGATGATTCAAGTTTATGAGTACTATATCTCGCATCATTTGGCCAAGGCGTTTGAGTCACTTTTCGGGAGCATCACTTGTCTTCCTGGATGGTAAGTCTAATTCCATATACGAACGATTGCTTTTTGCTAACAATTTCTAGTTTCTGCATGTATCGTTTGCGGACTGCGGACAAGGGCCGTCCACTCATCATATCCGATCAGCTGGTTCAAGAATATGCGGACAACGATATTGATACGCTTCACAAGAAAAACCTTCTGTCCCTTGGTGAGGATCGGTACTTGACCACATTGATGACGAAGCATTTCCCCTCCATGTCCTACAAGTTCGTCCCCGACGCCTACGCAAGCACAGCTGCTCCGGAAACGTGGAGTGTGCTTCTGTCGCAGAGACGTCGCTGGATCAATTCTACTGTTCACAATCTCGTGGAATTGGCTTACCTGAAAGATCTATGTGGCTTCTGCTGCTTTAGCATGCGATTTGTCGTCATGGTGGATCTGCTTGGAACCATTATCCTTCCTGCGACCTGTGTCTATCTGGGATATCTGATTTACCGGATTGCCAGTCACACCGGACCGTTCCCGCTTATCTCCGTTATCATCTTGGCAGGTGTGTATGGTCTTCAGGCTATTATTTTCATCCTCAAGCGTCAATGGCAGCACGTGGGATGGATGCTTATCTACATTCTCGCATACCCTATCTACAATTTCATCCTGCCTTTGTATTCGTTCTGGTTTCAGGATGATTTCACCTGGGGTAACACACGTGTCGTCATCGGAGAGAAGGGCGACAAGCGTGTTGTTGCGGTTGAAGATGAGGTCTTCGATCCTCGAAGTATCCCACTCCAACGCTGGGACGACTACGCTCTGGCGAACAGCCTCCCCGGCCGTCGCGGTGACTACGGCGTTACCCAGGAGAAGTCCTACCCGGGCATGTACATGGATGATAATGCAATGGAGATGGACGACATGCACTCCAACTATTCCTCCGTGAAGCCAGCGTCCACAATCCTCACCGGGTTTCCGGGTCAAAACCGCAATGTCAACCCGTACATGCCACCGCAATCTCCGGCGCCATTTGGCGGAAACATGCCTGGTAACCGCAACTCCCATATGTCGAATTTCTCCAGATACACCGACCAGCAGAATTTGGGAGGTCCTCCGTCACGGCCCATGTCGATGAGTAACCTCAGCCATTACCAGGACAACCCCATGCGCATGAGCCGACAGAGCATGGGAATGGCACCTAGTACGGAGCATCTGTTGAATTCTCGACCAGCTACCCAGAGTCCGCTTATGGCAGGATACCACTCGAGGTCTACTAGTGCTTTTGATCTCCACAGTGGCACTGGACCGGACGAGGCTTCTATCACTGAGGCTATTCGCAACTGTTTGATGGAGGCTGATTTGGATACCGTTACGAAGAAGCAGAGTAAGTTACAATTCGAATATCCATTTAAATAAATGCAGTTGCTAACGGTTATTCTAGTTCGCGCTCTTGTCGAAACTCGACTCCAGACAACGCTGACCGGGGACAAAAGAGCCTTCCTTGATCGACAGATCGATCAAGAGTTGGCTAATATGTAGCCCGGTAATGCAAATTAATAATTGTGGATATCATTGGATTTATTGTCTTTTTTTCTTTTTTTTTCTTTTTTTTTTTTTTTTCTATCGTTCTTTATGGCACGGCGTTCGGATATTGGAGCATCTAGCGAGGACTTTTTGTTGATACGAACATTTCACGTGTAACTAGAGCTGTAACTAATCTGAGTGATCTAAGTGGGGTGACACTTTATATTTAGCCTGTCTCCGTGTAGCATACTCGAATATTTAACCATATCACTTTATCAACACATACAAACCCACCACAGATATATATCGTCATATCAAATAACCATGTCCTCCCAAACACAACCCCACCCAAACCACCCAACCCAAGACCCCTCAGAAGAAGACCAAACCCGCCGCACCACCGAAGCCAAAACCGCCTTCACCGCATCCCTCTCCTCCATCGGCAACAACCACGACGCCCCCCTCCGCGCCCGCGCCTCCCTCCTGCACGCCAACGCCACCGCCCTCTCAAAACAAGAAACCGACGTTGCGCGGGCGACGGAGGATCTGGGGCGGTCGAATGGGGAGCTGGAGGGGGCGGCGGATAAGGCGCGGGAGGGGTTGAAGGAGATTGGGGACGTGCAGAATTGGGCGGAGGTTATTGAGAGGGAGTTGTTGGTGCTGGAGGAGGTTGTTAGGGGGGTTGAGGAAAAGATTGAGGAACAGGAGGGGGGTGTGGATGGGGATGATAGGGGTGGTGAGCAGAGGGGGGATGATGGTGTTGGTAGGAGGGGGGATGGGAATGGGAGTGGGAATGGGGAGGGTAGTGGGTGGTTGAAGTGGTGGTAGTGGATTGGATTGGATTTGTTTATATACCGTAGTATAGCTTCAGCTTTTAAAATACGAGTATCCAACTATCAATGTTCTATTCCACATCCTCCTCTTCTTCGCCATCCGCCATTTCCTCGAGATAACTCCTCCAAAGACCCATGTCATCCACCCCAGTCTCTCCGTCCCCATCCTCATCCCCAACGACATCCCATTCACCCCATTCACACCAATTTCCCAGACTCATTAAATGCCTCATCGTCGGCCGTCCATGCGGACAGTTCCACGGCTTATCTATGGTCCCCATATTCTTCACCACCTTCTCCATTTGTCGCGAAGTCAAGTTCTTCCCGATCATGATGCTAGAGCGACATGCGCGCATGGCGAACATCTTTCGTACTTTAGTAGGTCGGGGGATGTAGATATCTGACGACTGACTCGCCGTCTCGGATAGCAAAACGATGAGTTCCTCGAGATCCCGGACGCCAAATACAACTTCCTTGCTTAGTGGTAGAGAGACGAGTTTACATCGTCGGCCGATGGGTTCGTTTCCGCTATCGTCGATGTCCACGATGAACCCGTTTTTCTCAAGTGCAGCACGGTTTTCTAAGACGACCTCCTCTTCGACCGCGGTCAGGTCGAGGGTCTTTGGTTGGACGAGACGCTGATTCTGGACGACGGTTTCAGCTTGGAGACGCTCGAAGTTGAATTTCTCGTCTGAGGCGTGTTGGTCGATAATGAAGAGTTCGTCTTTGTTACCGGTGTCCGAGTCGTTCTTTGGAGATGACCGCGTGGCTATGATGAAACCGAGGTTGAATTGGCCGATGATTCGCATTTTGGCAAAGTCGTCTTTGGCCACTGTTAGTGAGAGACGGTCCTCAGCGGTTTGTTGGGATGTTGCGGCTTCGTCTGCGTCTGGGGCTGCGGATGTATCCGGGGTCTGCGATTGAAGACTGTTCTGTAGCTGCTCCATTTGAGATTGGATTTTGGAGAGGGAGCCATTGATAGCCCCTATCAAGTGGGCGGTGGTATCTTTGTGAGCAGCACCTTTGTTCATCTTATTGACTCGATTGGTGGTGTTTTCATCGGGTAGTGCGGCCTTGTCTTCTGCTTGCTGGATAAGGCGCTGTACCTCAGCCTCTTCATGAGCTTTCTTTTCTTCTTCGCTCATGTTATCTGGTGCGGCGGCTTGCGTATCGTGTTCAACCTGATCACTGGCATCGTGCTCGGCTGACTCTGGTTCTTCCATGTCATCGGCTGCATGATTGCTTTCATCGTCAGGAACAAACAACTGAGAGCCATCTTCTGACTGTTCATCCTGAATGTCCTCAGCATCCTCGTTGACCTCATCCTCATCCTCCTCTTCCTCCTCTTCATCTACATCCTCTGAAGCCTCCGCTGCCTGAGTTCCCGGAGCAGAAAATCGACCGAATATGCCAGGACGGGACGGAGTATGTATCCTTCTCTTCCTCCCCATAAAGCCACCAGAGCCGCTATCTACAGCTCTCTTTTTAGGTATCTCGCTTCCTACCATTGAGGTAACTGTTTTGTCTCCTATAGTGATGGTAGCAACTTCAGCTGGCATTCTCCTTGGGCGCATGCGATCAAACGCATTTTGTATAGTATTTGGTGTTTCCTCGGGCGGATCCACCTGTGACGATATAGGTTCATCGGAAATGGCGGTATTTTGTGAAGGTTCCAACTCTGTTTCTTCCTGGATAGGGGGCTGGTCTTGTGATGCATCAGGTAACTCGCTTGGTGATTGCTCGCGGTCATCATGGTCTTCTGTGCCGTGGGCCTGGCTGCTCAGTACCGGAACAGACCTCGTAGGAGTCGCGGTTGGTGATGAATCGGGTGGTCGATCTGGTATACTAGAATGAGCTGGTGATGAGGTATCCACCCCGCGACTGCTACTCCCCAGGCTGCCTAGGAAGCTCTTGATTCTGTCCTGGGCATTGCGCGGGGTAGATTCGGCTCCTTCATCGGCATCTGAGTCCTCCTCATTCTGTACCCCTTCTTCCTCGTCTTCCTTGTCATTTGCTGGAGACGGAGCGCGAGTAGACGGCTTTCTAGATGCCAGAGAGGCCTGTGAGCTTCCCAGAAACTGTTGTTTAAGACTCGGCTGGGACTGAGGAACCGTCTGATCCGCAGACTCAAACAACTCCGTAAGCGACATCTTCAAAGACTCAATCATCGCACCGGCATCATGCAAAAGAATCGTCCGCTTGTCAGGCGACACATTAACATCGTAGGCATTCGTATCCATATGAAAATCCGCAAATATAAACGGCGACTGAGAAACGTTAAACGACTTGTAGACCTCATTGAATGCCTTGGAAATCTGCGGCAGACCACAAGGCCTTGAATTCACAAATAACATCTGCCGATCAGGCGTCTGTCTCCCCTCTCCAAATACTGGCCGAGATATATGGCCCTGAACCTGGAGCTTGTTGGCCCCGTCATCCTGAATACCTCCCACCAAACGCCTCCCAGACGACGTGGAGGGCTCAAACTCCAGAGCCAAATCAAGATGTATCAGGGCCGACAGAGTCTTCGCACCGTATACATTTGCAATATTCTGCTTCGTAGTCGGATTCCCACTCGTCGCGAAAACCACCACATTCTTCGTCTTTCCCATCGTATTTTTCACACTAAAGCGAACACCCGTGCTAATACAGGCGTATGCATGCAAAAGGTTCAAAACCTTCCCATACTCGCGCTTTATATTCTTCTCGAGATCACGCCGTCGAACAGGTAACCTCTTGAACAGACCCTCCACTGAAACCGTTGTACCCCTTTGACCTGCCACGACTTGTGTCTTCTTCAGTTTTCCCGACGGCTCAAAGTCTAATCGATTGGCTCGAGGGGCTTGTTGGGCTTGTGCTGTGACAACGTGGAAGTCGGAGAGGGCGCATAGTGAGGATAGTGCTTCGCCGCGGAAACCGAAGGTTCGTAGGCTTGTGAGGTCTTCGTAGGTCGAGAGTTTGGAGGTGTAGTGCTTGAGTGCTGTTCCTGATCAGCGCTAGCCTAGAAGATAAGCATGCGAGGGAAATAAATAAACGCACCTAGGCCTTCGTAGTTTTCTGGTGCTATCCCACCCCCATTGTCCTGTACTTCAATCAAATCTAGTCCATTGTTCTTAAAGCGGACCTCTGCAAATATTCCACATCAATTATAAAGCCCATTAAGTATAAGTAACAGTTAGAGAAATACCTATTGATGTAGCACCGGCATCGAGACTGTTCTCGACAAGCTCCTTCGCAACGGAGCACAGGTCGACAATGACCTGACCAGATTGGATTTGGTGGACCTGAATTGATCAGTGAATAGTCGCGAAACATACAAGAGAATAAGACGCACCGAGCGGGCCTCGATAGCCTTGATAGTAGCCATTTTTCATCCCATGGTGAAGTTGGGCTGGTGAGGAAGACGTTCGGGGAGACGCGCCGCGCGGTTCGTCATTGACGCGCTCTACGGAACCTCTTACAATACCAAATTCGGCAGACGATATGAATATATCCCATAGCAACACTCAATACTCGGTGATGAGTGGGAAAATAAAGATGAAATATAAAATACGGATACAACGTTTCTATACTATACGAATAGCAAGCAATTCAGATACAATAACGCCATACTCCTTGGGAATAACCGGCATCAGTACACATCAAAGCGATCAGGCATAACAACAGGCGCAATTAACGTCCACGAGTAAATAGCATAGCACACCCATGCGCTGATAATCTTCACCCAGCTGGCCCAGTAGGTCCGGCCCACAGGAGCAAAGTCGTCGGTGGTTTGCGAGTCCGGATCCAAGTTCTGAGTCAACAGGCTCGCAACCCAGCAGGTAGCCAAATAGAAAATAATGTGGAACAAAGAGTAGTTGTACTGCGTCGATCCTCGCTCGTCGTCTTTCGTGGCATAATCGTCATCATCTTCATCGTCACTCTCATCCAGAGCGCTTGCAGGTAAGCTTCCGCTTTCGACGGCCGCACGGAGGGCCTCAGCGCGCATCTCCCGACGGCTGTTAGGCTGCTGGGTGACCAGACCGTGTTCGTTATCGTCTGTTCCGAGTTGAGAGTAGTTGTGTCCACCCTTTGAGCCAAGCGCAATTCCCTGGGTAGCAGCACGGGTCGTAGTGTATGCGATAGTCGCCATTGTGACAATGGCACCCAAGACAATGCTGGCCGTCCGAGTGCCTCGAGAACGGATCAACGGATTGCAATGATGGTCATCTGGTTCCATGGAGACGGCGGACATGGTCAAATATGTGCAGTACGCAGTCACCATGGCAGCTTGTGCCAGGCCGGCTCTGGGGTTGTGCTCCTGCACTATCGGTTGGACGGATATAATCGAAATGATCATGAAAACGATCAAGTTGATCTTTCATAAATCGTTAGTCCTCTAAATTCATGCGGAGGAAACAGGAAAGCTTACCGAAATGGCGGCCTGGTTCATGGAACATCCGCTTGACGCGAAGAAGACGTACATAAGGACCGTCATGACAATAGATGCAACGTACATCCCGACAGTGGAGCCAATGAGCAACCCACGCCACACTTGCGAGTCGCTGTCCTCGATCTTCTGCAAACACACTTCAGCCCACGAGTGTGCCAAGTCCACGAGAAGGATCAGGCCCAGCAGCAAGAAGAGTATGGCGCCAAAGAAGGCAATGTACGGGCCATAGACGAAGTAGAACGACTCGGGGATGAAAAACGACATCACGACGAATCCAATCCACAGAACCACTTTCGGACCCCAGAATCCATTTTGCAGAGAAGCGCGACTATCCTTGGAACTTCGCACACCCAACAGCAGAAGAGCCATAATCAAGTGGAACAAGCCAAGGCCGAAGTTGATACGGTGAACCGCCACCCATCCATGACACTCCTTTCCATCGCATCTGATCTGCATATAGTCCATGGTAATATGTTGAAGTTTCTTCAGGGCCCATGGTGTGAGCATTATCCACGATACGATGGAGTTGATCAAAAGGATGAAAGCGTAGGCAATTCGCGTAGCCATACTAATTGTACCATCCAAGCGTCAGCGAATGCTCTCATTCCCAACTCGTGCTGCATCCCAGAATTAACCACTAGCAATGGAGACATCATTTACCTGTTTTGGAACTTCCCACAAGCACTACAAACCGCTGAGCAGGTCGCAGCTCCACAGCATGAGGTCGCAACGGTGACGAGCTAATCAGCGTCAGTAGAGTCCTGGACAAGCACTTTCAATACAGTCAACATACCGTTCCAACGCTCGGAACCGCTAAGAGCGGCAGAGACAGAAGAGCGCCCATTGTGTTTGCTTGTTGATAGAGTTGACAGTCCTGTTGGTATACAGAGATGGTCGACTGACAGCGCGAACCGAGAATGCGATCATCGCCGCCTTCGTCATGCGATTTTAGTCATACCGCTCACGTGACCGTTATCGCAATCCCGAAACGGATGAGAGCAACCCCCCATGCGCGGCCTCCGGATTCTTCTCCAGTCCTTCCTTTTGGCTGAATATTTTTCCTTTTCGTTTCTTCGATAGGCCTATCTTGCATTCCAGTCTCTCCTTTTTGCACGAAATCTCCCGGTCTTCGTGTACCGCCGGACCGTGACCAGTTCGGCCCGCAATCAATCGCTCTCTATCCGAATCCATACAATCAATCAGTTATTGCGACTTTATCTCCTGCTAATTATATCCATTCTGACACCTAGTCCGCCTTTTTTCTGTGGGGACGCTGACGTTCAATCGTTGTCGGAATCGTCTCCTTTTCTCTTTCGTTGTATGCCAGACGCCACCAACACATTGTGGACAGAAAAGGTGCCTTTAGCACCCTGACAGGCCTTCATGATGGGCTCAACCGATAAAACCAAGCGCATTGTTTCCGCTATCGCGGCAACGGTGGTCGCTCTTGCGGCCGGAACCAACGTACGACCATCTCGTTTATTATCTCTTGCTTAATGGAAAATGCATGGAACAATGTCGGTTTCAGGAACAAGTTGCTAATGGTTTGGTCTACTTATAGTATGCATACTCAGCATGGGCGCCCCAGTTCGGAGAACGAATGAAACTATCGTCAACCGAAGTCAACTTTATCGTGAGATAGACTGGATTGTTTATAATATGGTGGGGAATGGATGTTCACATCTTCTAGGGTACGGCCGGTAATCTGGGGATGTACGCTTCAGGCATTCCTCTGGGGTTGTTGACCGATGCTCGTGGGCCACGACTCACGACACTGTTGGGTGCGATAACACTGGGAGTGGGATATTATCCAGTTTATTCAGGTTTGTATCATCCTTGTTGATTGGTAATATTGGGCGATGGTGAGCTCATTTGTCTCCTCAAAACAGCCTACGAGCATGGAGAGGGATCGCTAGGAGCAGTGCTTTTATCTTTCTTCGTCTTCCTCACGGGCTTTGGAAGTTGCTCTGCCTTTTCGGCCTCCATCAAGACAGGTGCGGACTGACCCTCCATAGACATGGGGGTCTTGAATGCTAAGTACTTCACCTACAGCGGCATCCAATTTCCCAGACCACCGCGGGACGGCAACTGCATTTCCTCTGGCAGCCTTCGGATTGAGTGCCTTCTTTTGGTCCACCGTGTCGTCTTTCGCTTTCAAAGATGACACTGGCCGGTTCCTCCTGTTGCTGGCGCTGGGAACCTTCGCTTTGACCATCGTTTCGATTCCGTTTCTTCGAATTATGCCTCCCAGCGATCCTTACGTGCCACTATCGTCGTCTGAATCAAGAGCAGAGTCTAGGCCGTTGCGCCGGACCAAGTCCTCCGAGTTTTCATATCACACAGGAGAATCTGATGAAGCAGGTACGCAGAGTTCTTCTACTCTTGAACCACAGCACTCCGTGCGTGGCCGGTCGCAATCCATCGTATCCAATTCCCACTCTCCTGTACACAATTCCGATGTTGGTGAGACCTCGTCTTTGGTGTCCAAGTCGAGGTCGTCACAGGATTCCGCGAACGAGGATCATCCCAAACATAATACCGACGAGGATCATGATGATGCTTTGTCTGACATTGGCATGGACTCACCCCACCCAGACATTCGAGGCCTTGCAATGCTCGCGAAGGTCGAATTTTGGCAGCTTTTCCTGACCATGGCGCTCCTTTCTGGACTTGGATTGATGACTATCAAGTATGTGACTCCCGCTTGTTAATAGAAAACATTGGGTTCCATGGCTAACGTCTCGACAGCAACATTGGCAACAGCGTAAGAGTGATTGCCTAACCCACATGTTTTCAATATCTAACATTATACAGACTAAGGCACTCTGGAACCACTACGATGACAGTGCGTCTGCCAAGTTTATCCAGCAACGACAAGTCATGCACGTGTCCATCTTGTCATGCGGAAACTTTCTCGGCCGCCTCTCTAGTGGTATGTAACCCTATGTGCTCGTAGTTCTGAAACTTGCTGCTAACCATCTTCTGCTCATAGGCATTGGGTCAGACCTTTTGGTCAAGAAATTGAACATGTCACGTTTCTGGTGCCTTTTCATTTCCGCAATCGTCTTTACAGGAACCCAACTCGCAGGCGCCAGTATAGACAACCCTAACACATTGGTTCTAGTCTCTGGCTTCACAGGGATCGCATACGGCTTCCTCTTCGGCGTCTTCCCTTCCCTGGTCGCCTATACATTCGGTATCGGCGGTCTTTCCCAAAACTGGGGCGCAATGACCATGGCGCCCGTTTTGAGTGGCAATGTCTTCAACATGCTTTACGGAAACATTTACGACAAGCACTCTGTTGTCGGTCCGGACGGCGAGCGGGACTGCCCTGACGGACTGGGCTGCTACCAAGCCGCGTACTACACCACGTTTTTCTCTGGTCTTGCCGGAATCGTGGTTTGTCTTTGGAGTATCACGCGTGAGAAGCAGATCCACACTCACAACAAAAGAGTTGAGCATGAGCGCATTGCTTAGTCGTTTCGTTACTATACCCCCCGGTTATTGTCATTCATTCACTTTCATGATCTGATACATATACACTCTCTTCCTTTTCCTTTTTTCTTGTCTATCTCACTATCATCCATCGTTTATTTATTTCTTTTTTTCTCCTGTATTTTCATTGGGATCTCGGAAAACTGCAAGTACATATTATCAGCGATAAAGGAAAAGTTGGTCGTCATAAACTGTTTTTACTGATTGACTCGAATAATAGATTTCGTTGCTTGTCACAAGTCCAATAAATGATCTAATCAAAAGGACCAACATAGCCAGATATAAGAAGATAAAAGGAAATAGATAGAACGATTGGCTTTTGAGTCCCGTCGTCTACTCCGACATGGCTTTTGTCGAAAAAAAGATGTAGATAGGATGAAACGTCGTAGCCCAAATGAAGGGAAAATATTCAATTCAAGAGTATAATAATAAGAACAAAGAGTATAGAAAACGTCCACTCCTTTTTTTCTTTTCCGATATGTTTGCTTCACTGCTTTTGCTGTCTCGAGGAACAAAACAAGAATGAGAAATGTTATACTCCTTATCCTTTCCCTGGCATGTGGGATAAGAAAGGAGATAAGATAGGACCGTAACAGAGAAGAAGGAAAGTAACAAGAGGTTTTGAAATCAAAAGTAAAGGCGTATTAATATTCCGATTTATATCCAGCCAATGACAAAAGTCGTAAAGGGTATCAAAAAGAGCAGGGAGGATCAGAGGATTTCGGCGATGGGAGAACTGCTTCTTTCCTTGTCTTTTTTTTCTTTTTTTCTTTTTTTCTTTCTTTTTCTTATTGGTGTATGTGGTAGTCGTATACAAGTAAATGCCTAGTTCCGATGCATCCAATATACTTTCCTAGATGCTCTTGGGTGACTTGGTAGGTGAGAAAGCAGAGGGTTGTTCCACCACATCGGACAATTTAATTCGTTTCGCCATAGGTTCACCGGGACTTTCGTTATTTGCCAGATTACTGTCACCACTAGGGCGCTTGGACAACTGGGTCTCAAGCTCGGCTACACGTCGCTGGAGGTCGTCTTCCCGTCGTTGAGAATCTTCCAGGGATCTTCGAAGACGCACCTCGGAATCCCGGACGATCATTTCTGAACGGCGCGCAGTGGCATCGCTCTGCTCCAGTTCCGCAACACGACCCCGGAAGAGCTCATTGATCACTTCCAGTTCACTGACGCGGGTGTTGAGCTTGGTGTTGGCGGCCAGAAGCCTCTCGTATGTTTGTGGGGCCTCCATGTGACGGTCCACAGTGGGAGACGGTTGGCGTAGCTGCAGGGACGCATGGCCATTGTGTTGGTTTAGGCTCTGTTCTGCGAGGGTAACGCTGTCAAACATGTGTTGGGGCGCGATGTTGGAATTGTGTTGGTGCATGGAAGGTAGGCCCGGAGTATCTGTCCGGGAGACAGGTGAATTGGAGCGATCCGAATGGCTCGGGGACGCCTTTCGCGACGCGCGACGATATCCATGGGAGCCAAGGGGAGGGGTTCCTGCGTCGGATTGCGCGGAGGTTAAGCCATTCGCATCGGCAGTACCGCCAGACTATCAGGGCTATCAGTTAGCACCTTATCGGAGGAAAGGACAAAGAAGAAAAAAAATTTGGCAGGTAACGATGTACCTTGCGTTTTGGACCCTGGCCGGCGGTTTTAACTCGATTACGACTTTTGATCACATCTGTTTTCAAGCTTATCGGACGGGGTCGACCGTGGAGTTTCAGGAATAGACCACAGGCGTTGCAGAGGACCGATCCGAGTTCGTCTCTGCGCCAGAGGGGAGTGGTGGACGTGCCACAATTCTGGCAAACCGGCTGTAATTGAGAGCGTTTCTGGTCAGTCAAAGTAGTCGCCATTATGCAAGAGAATACAGAAAGAGGAGGAAGGTAAGAGAGGAGAGGAGAGAGAAAGTGAGGAGACGACAAGGCACTGATACGGACGGTGAGGCAGAAAGTGAGAGGATGTGCGATGGTTGATAAGATCGGGAGTGAGAGATTTGATTGCTGGACCGGGCGCGATAAGGATTTGGTGCGCGCCAAGACCCGCCGCGATAACACAGGGAAAAAGATCACAGCACGAAAAGTTGAGATAAAAGCAGCAGATATTAGGAAATATTACTATCAACCACTCACCGGATGATTCCCCTGTCCTCCAGTCGTGGCTGCGGGAGATGACGTCGCGTAGTTCATGTTCATCGCATTGCTGCTCGACGCTCTGAACACGTAGAGAAGACCCGGTCAGCATACTTTCTTTTGGTCAAAGCAGCGTGTTTTTTTCTTTCTTTGTCCTTTGTACACAGATATTATGGCGATAACAGTGTTGGAAATTATACAATGGCAACGGGGTTCGAGGAGCGAGATTTTCAACATAGACCCTTCGACATGGGATTTCCCGACTCGATCTTAAGATAGCACATACCGCAGATTCGATGTAGGAGCAGACGCGACCGACGCGAGAGCAGACAGACCCGGAAGCGACGGACCTAAGGAGCTGGACTCAAAGCCGTTGTTGCTATGGCTGTGACTATCGATGCCGCCCACCTCGGGAAGGGCACCGGAGAAGTGTGACGCGGTGGAAGACACACCCACGGCAGCATCCGTCAGCGGCTGACGAGATGCTGCTTCGGAATCGATCGAGGAAGATTGGCTATAGTTGGGGAGCTCGTGAGTCTGCGACGCGGAGGGCGACGGAGGACGGAGGGCTGGGTCGATGGGCGACGCCCGGAAAAGGATGGAAGCCACCGTGGAAGTGGTGGAGGAAAACGGACTAGAAATCCGGCCAGATATGACCGAATTGACCGAGAGGAGGCAAGGTAAAAAAGGAAGAGAAGAATATGGGGGAGTCCACGTCCTCGGAGGAGTTGCGAATCGAGAACCGCGGAGGAATTGGGAGCCCGGCTAGATTAGAAAACAGACAACACAGAATTCACAGATGAACTCAGTGGATGCTTTTCCAATCTAAACCTGCGTCAGAAGGGAATTGAACGACGGGGGGCTGCAATTGACTGGCGACGTTGAAAAGGGAGGGGGGAGAAATAGGAGCGAAATCCCATAAATTCCAAAAGCAAAACTTATCGATCAGTGATATGTAAGAATCTCTCGAGGGCTGTCAACCACCACCACTACCAACATTCAATAACAGCAGCAGCAGCAGCAGCAATGGAAGCACCACTAAAAAAGAGACAACAATTTTCTTTAGATATATTACAAGCAATTTGCAGATATCGACAATTATAAGAATAACCAAGACAGGGCCGTAGCGTGGGTCGATAGGGAGAGGCGGATAAACATCATCGGCTTTATCTCAACAGGCTTGCCTAGCAATGGGAAATCTCCAGCCTCTCTGTTCTATGTTCTGAATTCTAAATGCTATTTGGGCTATCAGTATCGAACTCGATATTAATCCTGGACAGCAGAATCCTCGAGTATGTAATGCAGGACGCAGGGAATGGCTCCCTTTCTTCGGCGAACGCATCGCGTGAAATATGCATGCACCCACACAAACTATTAGATACTGGCATGTTATTCTTGACGCTCAGTCAGGGCTATCATCAATATCACGTAGTATGGTAAAAGCACTCGTTCCAGATGCCATGGTCTTGATTTCCTGTCAGCGGAGATATCAACCGTTTCGACCAATCGAGAGCCAACGATTTGATCCAAATGACTGTCCCCTACATTCGTTGACTGGTGACATAGGGCCATGTTTGAGGTCTTTCATCAATGGAGTTCCATTGTTCTGAAGACCACATTCACGTGGATATAAAACCGCAAAACAGGAATACCTTAATGGGTAGATGAAATCCACCCAAACGACCCGCGCAAAGGAGCTCTCGCTTATAACACTCCGTACCGCGATCCGGGGATAAATGGTCCAGTGAGACCCGATGAAGTCCAGTCCGGGTTAATGGGTCAAAGCTTACTCCGTACTCTTTGTGAGAGTTTCGCTTGATGAACCTGCAACATCCGGACGCAAACCCTATCCGAAATGTGTATCTCGTTGAATTGCATAGGAGTCCCAAGGCAGTTGTCCAGCAGACTCATGTCAAGGCTGAAGCACCAGGAGAAGCAGTTCGAGGATTATACACGCCAATCTCCCTCGGGTTACGTACCAACTGTCCTTTTTTGTTCCCACATGAGTCTGGGGATCTTCATTTGTCGTCGTCGGCTTGTTTCTATTAGTGGAAACTTCATACTGTCCTGTATCGGCGTGTCAACCATCCCCTATCTTTGACATAACGGCCAACATATTTGTTGAATATGTCCAGACCTCCGGATACTCTGTAAAAAGTGCAATATTTCCCTCTTTATTTCTTCATTGCATCGTCATGGCTTTTCATATGGGAACCTTTCAGGGGCGTCGGTGGTTAAGCTTCTCCGCCCGGTGGAGCCACACGGCATTTATGTGGCTGAGCGGTATGGTAATTACCAGAATCTGTGGCTGATGGGTTTGCCCAAGGTCTCACTGCGACGGTAGCACAGTCACGTGTAGTAATTACTGGTAATCAGGGCCCCAGTGCAGTCGTAAGGACCCCAAAAGGAACAACTCGACTACATTACTACTATCATTTCTACCAGTCGATTTTGCTTCTTTCCCTTTTTTTTTTTTTGTTTTCTTTCTGCTTTATGATTGTAATGCTTTGAATAGACCTTCTCCTTCCTGTCTTTCGTTTCATCCCCTTATCTATTTCGCCTTATTAATATTCGGCTCTTTTTGCCTTCGCTGATGATCTATCCTCCTTCGCCTCCGAACGCTGTCCTGCGAACACTCGATCAATAATTGACCTCCTCAAACCGCTCGATCATGCCGAAGAAGAATCGACCTGCAACTTCGGGCTATGCCCGTCTCGCACAGGAGGAGGATAGACACGAATTCTTCAACTATGACGATTCCGACGATGACGACCTTCATGGAGTTAATTCCAGCAACGTTTCCCAATCCGCCCCTCGATATGCTCCCATCTCCTCTCGAGCCCAAATGCAGGCCTCCGGGCTCTCCACACCTCCCGAATATCGACGAAGACATAGTGGTCATTACCATCGACGAGGACGCAGGAACTCCGGTGTAGACATCAAGGCCATCAACGCGCGTCTTGAACGTTGGGCCGAGGAAATTGCCTCCAAGTTCAAGATCAACAAGGTTAAGGGGAAAACGCTAGAGGAGGAGAGGCTGGAAATTTACCACTCCGTTTTCCAAGCTCCAGAGGGCGTTCGACCGGTCACTGCGGAGACGCTCGAATCCGAGGAGATGGAAGGCGCTGCACGGCGAGCGCGGGGTGAATTCGAAGATGTGGTGGAAAGTGTCCGTGTGGCGATCGAGTTAGGGACTCATCCTCGCATGATCTCCCAGGGAAGTTCCGGTAGCTACTTCGCGCGCAACAGCGAAGGGAAAGTGGTGGGCGTCTTCAAACCCAAGGATGAGGAACCCTATGCGTCTCGCAACCCCAAGTGGACAAAGTGGATTCACCGGAACTTGTTCCCGTGCTTCTTTGGACGGGCATGTTTGATTCCTAACCTTTCTTACGTATCGGAAGCGGCGGCCTATGTCCTTGACGCGCGTCTACAGACTCACATGGTTCCTTACACCGATATCGTCTGGTTATCCTCGAAATCATTCTTCTACGACTTCTGGGACCGGAGAAAAGCCTGGATGGGCAAGAAACAGCTCCCTCCCAAGGTAGGCAGTTTCCAAGTGTTCCTCAAGGGATACAAAGATGCGAATATATTCCTGCGAGAACACCCATGGCCCGACCAAGCCAACACTGGATTTCGTGCGGAGGATGCGCCGAAACGAAAGAAGCGGCCATGGAACGAGTCCTGTCGTCCATCCGGGATCCATTCGGATGATGAGGATGAAGATGAATACGCAGACGGTGATGTGCCGTCGCCGTCGCCACGCGAACAGAGCAACGAGCGCCGATTCCAGTGGACCGAAGGGCTCAAACAATCGTTCAGAGAAGCATTGGAGAAACTTGTCATTCTTGACTACATTATGCGCAACACAGACCGTGGTCTGGATAATTGGATGATCAAAATCGACTCGTTTTCAGAAGAGGTCTCTATTGTCGCTGATCCTCCGAAGTCGAACGGGAACAGCCCGCAGCCAGGTAATGACGAGGATGATGACTACTTGCGTCCAGCACAACCTGTTTCCTTGAACCCAAATCAAAACCAAAGCACCAGCGCACCGTATCCTTACAAACGTCACGAAACCATGGTTGCTATTAGCCGCACCGGGACACCTTTGAGCGGACAACAAGAACCGCCGGTTTCGATTCAGATCGGAGCCATTGACAATAGTTTGTCATGGCCATGGAAGCATCCTGACGCAGTAAGCTATCCCGAAGTTGAATGAAGAAGTGACGATGCACTAACGCTTTTATGTTTAATAGTGGCGAAGCTTCCCCTTCGGATGGCTATTCCTTCCCGTCTCCCTTATCGGACAGCCGTTTTCGCAACGAACGAGGGATCATTTCTTACCGCTTCTGACTTCGACGGCATGGTGGAGTGGCACGCAAATGGCTCTCCGGAAAATATTCGCGCAGGACGACGATTTCAAGGAGAGCATGTTTGCCCGACAAATGGCCGTCATGAAGGGTCAAGCTTGGAATGTCGTAGAGACTCTGAAGCATCCGGACCATGGTCCTTTGGAACTAACAAGGCGGACGCGGGTGTGTGTCTGGGATGACTTGGTGGATGTTCCCGTTGCAATTCCTCTCCGCGCCCCGTCGACAGACGCACAAAAACGCAAGGCGCGGCAATACGACCCCGACAATGAGGAGATGGACATTGGTGCGGCCATGTCGTTGCAATCCGACCACGACCTCTTAGGTCTCGGATCCCCCTCAAGTGAACTCCCCAACCCGAACCGATTCGAACTTGCCCGTGATCGAGGCGAATCCAGCAAGCTGGGCGGCAGTCCTGCAACGATCGATGCGCATGAAGTCAACCGAGGTAGCATTGACGGACTTAGCACCAACGGGAGAGACCTGGACAGGAGCTGGGCTACTCTCCCTCCTCGGCCCCATGCCAAATCTGCCAGCATTGGCGGTCACCGTAAGAATGACTCACTCTCCACTGTCCGCAACCAGGCAGCCTTTGTCTTTGGTAGCGATGACCTGGAAGGTGACCTGGGGTACGCTGCCGCAGAAGGTATGGAAGGAAACCAGCGCAAGGTCATTGTGGAACGTTTGGAGGCCGTTAAGAGCAAGAACCCAGTTTTCACGTGGTGCTAAAGCACCTACCGCTACTTTCTGCTTCGAATTCTTTCTGTTTCTTCCCACTTTTCCTCGTTTTTTTCTTCGTTTTTAGCGTGTGTTACGGGAATCCGGTACTAGGAGTACTTGTTTCGTTTTTACCGCAGGATACATCTCTTGCGGTTACAAAATCATCTACTTCCATGCTGTTTGTATATAGAGCTTATGTGCCAACCACTTTTCTTTCTAATTTGCATAGAGCCAGACTATGTAGCATTGACGATTAATTCCACGATATTTACTACCCTTTTGGTATATGCTTTGATAAGCGTTCTTATCGTGCTTGGCGCGAGTGAGATCATGAGCACTGCAAAACTCCTGGTTCTTTACCCTTCTTAACGCTCCTTCCTTTACGGTGTTGGTGATTGAGATCGCCAGAATGAATGATATTCACTAATAGACAACATCTCTTTATTTTCAGCGTTGTCTCTGCCACGGCTCCTTTTCAGTGTGTGGCATGCCTCGGTCGTCGAAGTTCAACTCTCGTCTTCGTCAAATCCCGACATCTCCCTCGAACGACCTACCTACGACTACCTTATCTTCCTATTATTTACCCCGAAAAGCGATAAACGTCGATCGCATCGTGTTATTCACCCCCGCGATAACGCCTATCTACCTGCGATACGACTCGTCAAGCCTGTCTCGGATACCTGCATAAGTGAGAAGCGAAGCAAAGCAATCATGGCATCCCACGCGGCCATGCTCCTGGACCCGCGAGCCTACAGGAAACAGATCCAGACAAACGGTAACAATGGCCCCAGATATACCCCCTCTGGTCCCTCAAATCTATACGACGATGCGACTTCCGCAAAGGGCCCTGGCATTAATGGCACTTTGTGCTTCCCGTCGCGGATCCGTTGCCCCTCTCCACCCGAGGACCCTGTTTATGGTTATTCTAGTCCGGATGCAGCTGCTTCGCAGTCAGTTGGCTTACATGGTGAAGGAACAACAGGACAGTCGGATCCCGGTCGTCAGTCGTCACGCGGCCATGCGACTGCGCCCTCCATCGCACCGCCAGGCACCGTCACCGCCACCCACCAGTTTCTCAGCCCCCAACGCCTTCCATTATCGAGGACAACCGCGAAATCAAGGTCGCCACGGCGGGATTCGAGTCGGTCGAGTAGCGTCGGGAATAGAGCGGCTGGGTCGCCACAGCGTGCTGTGAGATTAGAACCGACATTTGATGTGCAGTTTGCGACGCCGACAGAGTTTGAGAATGGGAATAACGAGAATGGAGCTACCGGTGCGCATCATGGCAGCTTGTTAGAGGATATGTATGGCGTGGAGAGACGGGAAAACCAGCCGCGCAAGAGGATCAAGACCGTTGATCCGTTTGATGAGCAGCAACAGCAGGCGAAACGCAGGAACTTCACAATGGCCGGGAATAGTGGGTTGGGGGAATGGATGAAGGAAGACCACGGCGAATCTAAGCAGTCTTTCCCTGCCACAAACATCGTGGATCTGACACTAGGTAAGAAGAATGAAACCACAAACGGTGGTACCCTGCTGAGTTATGAATTCCCAGACGCTCCCAATTACGGCGACGATGACGACCTGCAAGTTACCGGTTCCAATAACCTCAGCATCCAAAGAGTCTGCTACGGAAAGTTAGAAAATGCGATGGTTCAAGCGATTATGGTTCCTAGACCAGCTGCGCAGAACATCTTCGGAGACTCGGAACACGACTGGCCATCGCTAAAGTTAGGAGTGCACAGGGAAGCAAACCAGGGCAACAATCGGATAGATGTATCTGATCCCCATGAGAAAATATTCGGAGCAATAGACTGCAAAACCGCAGCAGTGATTGTTCCCTTAATCGATTCTCCTGCCTTGAAGGTGGATATCACGGCTCGATTGGACGTTCGAAGACGGTCACCAGATGAATACCCATGGGGACCTTGTTCCGCATTCTACCGTGCATCTATCAACCTCTATGGCCTCAGGAAGGACGCGGACATTGTCGGGAGACACCTCGGCCAGAATAATGTCTGGCTGGGGACTCCGAACTCTGTCGAACAAGGCGTTCCGGTATTTAATCCACATGCAGAACGCCGACGTGCTCAAGCATCTTTCTTACCAGCAGTAGCGGCGCGTGGTCGGTCGGGGGTTAACTATGAGGTTCGAACAGCCGAGGAAGTCAACGATGCCGTCATGAAGATGTTTGATCAGTTGCAAAGTGCGGAGAATCTCCCAGAAATGGAGCCTCCTTCGATTATTTCCACTCCACTCCTGCGTCACCAAAGGCAGGGACTCTGGTATATGACGGAAAAGGAAAAACCGCGCAAATTCGGCCCTAAGGAAGAAGATAACAATTCGCTTTGGAGGATAGACTATCGCCCCAACGGGACGAAAAAGTACCGTGAGATTATCAGTGGCTTGGTCCTTGATGAGGAACCTCCGCAAAGCTTGGGCGGTCTACTAGCGGACATGATGGGATTAGGGAAAACGTTAAGTATCCTTTCGCTTGTCGCAACTTCGCTCGAGCAGGCTAGCGAGTGGGAAAATATGACGCCACATCCGGAGCTCGTTAAAACCCTACCAAGCATTCGCAATACCAGAACTACGCTGCTGGTAGCTCCTCTCAGTGCCGTCAACAACTGGGTGTCACAAATCAAGGAGCATGTTGTTGAGGACGGCCTTTCTTACTACGTCTTCCACGGCTCGAACCGGACATCCGACGTCGACAAACTGTCCCAGTATGATCTAGTGATTACGACCTACAGCATCGTACTCAGCGAGATATCCGGGCGTGGTTCAAAACGCGGCGGTATGAGTCCTTTGACAAAAATGAACATGTTCCGGATTGTGCTCGACGAGGCGCACACGATACGAGAGCAAAGTGCTGCCCAGACACAAGCGATCTTCAAGTTGAACTCTGAACGACGCTGGTCGGTAACGGGTACCCCCATCCAAAACCGCCTGGATGATCTCCTTTCTGTGACCAAGTTCCTTGGACTAGTCCCGTATGATGATCGATCCCGATTCGCGATGCATATCCTTAGCAGGTTCAAAACTGGTGATGCTACGGTCTTGGCAAGTCTACGTGTGCTTGTTGACTCGTTTACTCTCCGTCGGGTCAAGGATAAAATTGATATCCCTACTCGCCATGATAAGATCATCACCCTCGACTTCTCTGATAAGGAACGACAGCTGCATGAATTCTTCCGGAAGGAATCGAATGTGATGATGAGTGTGATTGCCGGCCAAGACCAGACGAAGATGAAGGGGCGGATGTACCACCACGTTCTCAAGGCAATGATGATTTTACGACAGATTAGTGCGCATGGAAAAGAGCTCTTGGAACCTGAGGACCGTGAGCGGATTAAGGGGGTTAGCGCACATGATGCTATTGACCTGGAAGAGGGTGGTGAAGTTACGACGGGACTCTCGGATAAGAAGGCATATGAGATGTTCACGCTGATGCAGCAATCGTCAGCAGATGCTTGCGCAGTGTGTGCGAAGCGTTTGGAGGAGCCGAGTACGGAAACCGGTGCTTCAGACAAGAAAACCGCAATGGCCATTGTGCTTCCTTGCTTCGATGTCCTTTGCCCAGATTGTTTCTCTGGCTGGAAGAAGGTGTTTAAGCCTCAAACGAATGGGTCTTTGAACGATATAAAATGCCAGATTTGCGAAGGATGGATTCCAGCATCATACTCTACGATCACTCCGGCAGGCCTCCAGGAATACGAAGTGAACCAAGCCCAGGCAAAACAGAACCGGAAGCAAGCCAAGGCAATTGGAGAATACGAAGGACCGCACACTAAGACGAACGCCCTCCTAGCCTCAATCCTGGATTCCGCAGAAGAGACCAAGACCTTTCCCGAAGCCGAGAAACCGATAAAATCCGTCGTGTTTTCCGCCTGGACCTCCCATCTCGACCTAATCGAAATTGCCCTCAAAGACAACGGCATCACAGGCTATACCCGTCTAGACGGCACAATGTCCCTCTCAGCCCGCCACCACGCCCTCGAAGCCTTCCACAACGACAACAGCATCACCATCCTCCTCGCCACCATCGGCGCCGGCGGCGTGGGCCTGAACCTAACCGCTGCGTCTAATGTCTACATAATGGAGCCGCAATATAACCCCGCGGCTGTGGCACAGGCTATCGACCGTGTACATCGTTTGGGGCAGACGAGGGAGGTTAACACGGTACAGTTTGTGATGAAGGAGAGTATTGAGGAGAAGATCTTCGAGTTGGCAAAGAAGAAGCAGCAGTTGGCGGATTTGAGTATGAACCGGGGGAAATTGGATAAGAAAGACGTTCAGGAGGCGAGGATGCAAGAGTATAGAAGCTTGTTTCGGTGATCGTTTTTTGTTTGGTCCGACATTTGTTTTCTTTATCTATTTCCGGTCATGGGTTTGGTGTTTATGGGCGAGTTTGGCTGATATTTTTTTTTTTTTTTTTTTTTTTTTTTTTTTTTTTTTTTTTTTTGTTTCTTTTATCTATTTTCCCTTGATACCCGCAGAGATATTATGATACTACGGAGCAGATATTATACCCCAGAGATACACGAGAGCTGGCGAGATAAACCCACCCATAGAATTTTGGTTCATTTAATTGAACATGCAAGTTCATAGATCTGTTGGCAATAATGTAAATCCATAGATAATCACCTCTCACCATAAATCCCCATCTCAACACCTCCCAACACACCCTCCAACTTCCTCCTCAGCCCCCTCAACTCCCTAACCTTCCGTTCCCTCTCCTCCTCAACCGTCCTCAACTCCCCCTCCAACTCCCTAAGCCTAACCTCCTGCTCTTTCTCCGACGACCCAATCCCTGGCAACACCGAAATCAAATACTCAATCTGCTGCTCCTTAATAATTAAATCCCTCGCCAACTCCCTCTGCCGACTCGCAAACGTGCTCGGCGGATCTGGCGCCGGAGCAAGTGGATCGCTCAGATCCCCTCCTCCTACAACACCGGCACCGCCATCACCTTTCCCACCTGGTGTTTCTGGGGCTGCAGATCCGCCGCCTGGTTGGCCGGGGGGAGGTGGCGAGGCTTGACCTTGGGATTGCGATGCGACGTTTGCTGGGACGGGGTGGGCCGTGGAGTTCTTGGTGACTTTTGCGAGGGCGGGGGCGGCGTCGGGGACTTGGGGTTGGGTTGCTGGGGAGTTGTCGTGGTAGGTTGTTAGGTAGCCTAGGGTTGCGTAGAATTGGGTTGCCAGCTGTACAGTTGGTTAGATGATTTGTTTGGTTGGCTGGTAACGGGGAGAGGTGGTGGTTACCTGGTCAAGGCAGGTCTGGAGTTGGGTGAGGATGTCGGCCATGGTGATTATGGTATGTGGGGGGTTATCAGATGCGGTATTAGATGTGATTATTGCAAGTAGGTGTTCATTTCATCCATGTATCTGAGGACGCGGTGGTTTGGTTCGTGAAGTTGGAGATGCGGAGAAAAAGATAAAAAAGATAAAGCCAGGCGGTGATCAATTTCTCTTCAACCACTCAACACCATGCGCCCAGCTCGCTCAATACGAAACACACTCCTCCTAACAAGACAAAAGCAACCACGCCATCGTCAATTCACCCAATGCGCAATCCTCCATAGCACACCCTCCTTCACCCCCCTCACCCGCCGCCTCTTCAAACTCCCATCTCCACCACCCACTCCCTCCCAAAACCACCATGACCTCCCCTCCTTCCTCACCTATGCCGATCGAATAGCCCTACCAAAATCCAGCACAACCTACGTAGGCACGCACTACGAATACACCGTCCAACAAGTCCTCCGCCGCTCCGCTTTCTCCCTGCACCGCGTCGGCGGGCGCGACGATCTGGGAGTTGATTTAGTGGGCACATGGCACTTACCGAAACACGAGCATCCACTGCGCGTGTTTGTGCAGTGTAAAGCGCTGAAGACAAAACTGGGTCCGAACCTTGTGCGGGAGTTGGAGGGGTCGTTTAATCTTCGACCGTCGCCGGTGGATAATGGCGGGGGAGGAGGGGGAGGGAAATTGGGAGTGTTGGTGGGCACGCGCGAGGCGACGAAGGGGGTTAGGAATGCGATGGCGAGGAGCTTGTATCCGGTTATGTGGATGATGGTTGAGAAGGAGAATGGGACTTTGCTGCAGGCGTTGTGGAATGCGAGGGGGGAGGAGATGGGGTTGGGAGGGTTGGGGGTTGAGGTGCAGTTTTCTTCTGAGCTTAGTTCGACTACGAAGAGTATTGCGTTGACGTGGGATGGGGAGGAGATTCCGGGTATGGATGAGGTAGAGAGGGATATGGCTGGGCTTGAGGACCGGTGGATGGCGCTGTGGGAGAAGGACAGGTCTATGCCGGAGAGTCGCAAGTCGGCGCTGTTGGATATTGTAGAGAAGCTGTATCCTGAGGAGAAGCCCTTGTTCAGGGCCACGGGGGCTACCGGGACGTGCAGTATGCTGTCTCATGAGGACAGAAAAAAGGTCCTGCAACTCTTGAGCGAGGGCGAGTCCACTCAAACAGAAAATTCACCATAAAAGCACCATCCGAGTCTCGTAGCTGCTAAGTTCACGGGTAGGTTTTCTTGCACTGTACCATATTGATTCATCCTTAAGGGTATATAACTCATCATAGACATAAACATAACATAGTTACCGATTTCCATATGCTGAACGCCTTATCCCAAACGCCAATACCGACACTTATCCCTGCATAGTCGACCAGAAGTAGTTGGAATAAAAGAACCGTGAAAACTTCGAGTCGACATTAACCACGTGCACATCACCCTTCCGACTGTTGCGAATAACAGCCTTGGTGAAGTTTCCGGCCTCATCCGGCTCGATATCGATGCCCAAAGATCTAAAGATCTTGAGACGAAGACTGCCATAGTCAGTATATGCCCGCAAATGAGACAACAGAGATAGAGGGAAACTCACATCGTAGCATCATCAGCTTCCCTCTCCCTCCTCGTTCCCTCATCCCCCTCTAGTCCCTGCGCCTCCAAATCCGCCAACCTCTCCTTCAACATTTCCAGTTCGCTCTCCAGTCTCTCACTCTCAATCTCCAACTCCGATGCCGCCTTCGCAATCCGGAACTTTTTCGTGTCCAGCTCGACAATGCCCTGCGCGTGTCTTCCGGAGTCGTGCGTGGTTACGGCTTCTTCATGTTGCGCATTCAAGGAGTTGAGGTTGCGGGAGAGTTTTCGGAGGGCGGATTCGGCTTCGCGAGAGCGCAGTTCGCGGGATTGTTGGAGGGTAGAGAGGGAGTCGTTGATGCGCGTTACGGCTTGTTTGTCGGGGTGGATGTTGAAGTTGCCGACTGTGTGGTGGATGAGCTGTCGATTAGTTGGTTTATATTTCTTTTCTCATGGAGACGGGGGTACGTACAGTCGCGGGGTCCTCGTCGAGAAGCATTTTGGCTATAGTTAATTCGTTCAATGTCAAATGGTCTGCGTTGAAGTTGGTAGACGGTGGTTTTGTTGATGTTTGGGTTGGGGGAGCAACAGCCACAGCGCCACGGACCCTGCACCGCCACATGTTGGCCCTCCGCAAGTGACGAAAAGCACGAGGATCAACACACGCGGTTTTGTTTCTCTATCTGCCATCCTTCTGACCGGGTATCTTCGTTCGAAGATCTATTACAGCATACTAATTAATTTCCATACCTACTACTCAAGTGCTACTCGCAGTATGTCCAACCTACCATGTATGTGCCCGCTCCATATTGTTGCTCCTGCGTTGATTGCATGCTGACTTGAATTCCTTGCAGATGCTGCTGATGCCGAAAGGTCAGTATACTGCATCCGTCGACGCTACCGACCATAATTTCGTCGAATCCGGTTCGTGAACTAACTTGTCTTCAGCCCGTTGAAGCCAGCGGAGCTCCAGGTCTTGCGGACACAGTACGAGAAGGAAGGGGACTACGTTGGAATTCAGACCAAATTCAACTATGCTTGGGTACAATCATCACCTGGTCTCACCTGTGCTATGGGCGACTACTACATGTACTCCCTACTCAATAACATGGCATGCTGACCATCTCTACCCCACCACAGGGCCTAATCAAATCCAACACTCGCTACGACCAACAAGAAGGCGTCCGTCTCCTCTCTGAAATCTTCCGCGCCGCTCCCGAACGTCGTAGAGAATGTCTCTACTACCTTGCTCTCGGAAACTTCAAGCTTGGCAACTACGGCGAGGCCCGACGCTACAACGACTTGCTCCTGGACAAGGAACCGGCGAACATGCAAGCAGCTAGCCTGGGGCAGCTCATCGATGACAAGGTGTCGAGGGAGGGCTTGGTTGGAATTGCGATTGTGGGTGGTTTGGCCCTTGCTGCTGGTGTGGTTGGGGGTATGATTTTCAAGGGGGCTAAGAGACGGTAAACTGTTCCCACCTCTTCAATCCCTATAGGAAAGAGGGAAGTGTTGTATATACCAGTGGCTTTGTTTGTTCGGGATTTGGTCCAGCATATTCGACCGGCGTTTTTTTTGCTTTCTTTCGCTTTCGCTTCACTGCCGGTTGCCAATTTGTTTACCTGATGAGTCATGACATGCGTTGTGAATACACCAATGCCTAGGGGTTTCTTCTGTATTCAACTTCTACATTGATAGTACAGTGAACGTGAATCATTCATAGTATAAAATTCTCTGGTACATACATACTCCGTACTCCGACTGCATCGTGGGTACGTCATCCAACCAGCGCCCGAGTCGTTAGCCGATTCCGCTTTCTCTCGCCTCATTTTAGCTCGCCCTGTTCTCTCCGTGACTCTTTATTCTGTTCTATCTGAGCATTTGTCAGTCAGCAGAATGAGTTAACTACTTTTTCTCCTCGTTTGGGCCCTTCGATGCGTTGTCCCGAGACAATGACCGCAATCCTCTTCTGCGAATAAGACTGCGTCTACGGAGATTGTTTGCGCTGTATGCTCTTATCATCTTCCCTCGATATTATCGCGATACCTTCAAACGCTCTTCTTCTTTATCCACCTTACTTTATCTGAACATACCTGAATCCTTGAGTCATCACCATGGAGAACGGAGATCGAATGTTCTGCCATCATTGTGGCGGGGTCTGGCTCCGGCGTTCTGAGGATGACCTGCAGTGCCAGCATTGCAATTCAGACTTTACTGAGATAGTACGTTTCTGTATCAAATAACACGCGGGAGGAATACAAGCTAACTATGACTCAACCAGATCGAAATCCCTCCAGACACCGAAGAACCACCCCGCCATGCTACCCCACCACCAGCCTCACCACGTCGAGAAAGAACATTTCCTCCGGTTAACCCCTTTGCGAATCATAACCCATGGACGCACGACGACGAAGACGACTACGACACTCATGGCTTTGGGTCGAGTCCCGGGTTTGCCCACCGCGCCTACAGATCGCCAGATGGCCGATTCGCCTTTTCGAGCACGACATTTAACGGAAGCGGAGGCTTTAGTAGCGGTGGTGGCTTTGGTGGTCCCCCGCGCTCAGCTGGATATGGGACGGATGAATTCGGTGACCCCTTGATGCCTATGGTGCGCCGGTTGGATACCATCTTCCACGGACTCGCGGATACCTATCGCCAGCAGGGACAAGGCCAGGGCCAGAGTCTAGATCGGGAGTCATCGAGACAGGCAGGAGCTACGTCTGCGCTACCTCAGCATGATGATTTCTCGGATCCTGAAGAGCGGGCACCTGGTGAGCCAGATGATTTTGGTCCTCCGAGGTTGTTCCCGAGGAATGCAGATGGTCCGCAGCCAATGGCGCCGCCGTTGGGGACGTTGGGAGAGTATGTCGCTTTTCCTATTTTTGCTTATGTTGATGTATCATCCACTAACTCTGGTAGTATTCTCGAACTCTTTCAGCAAGACTTCGGTCAAGGAGGACAGAGGTCTGGAGGTAGAAGTGGTGTTCGTGTCATGACAGGACCGAATCCATTGGCCATGCTATCGAGTCTGTTGAACTTTGACCGACACGGTGATGCAGTTTACTCACAGGAAGAGCTGGACCGGGTAATATCGCAATTGGTTGGACAGAATGCGAGCAGCAATGGGCCCCCGCCCGCCTCCCATAACTCCATTCAGAATCTATCGAAGAAGCCTGTTGACCGGGAGATGCTGGGAAACGATGGCAAGGCGGAGTGTTCGATTTGTATGGATCCGGTAGAGTTGGGGACGGAAGTTACCGTACTCCCGTGCAAGCATTGGTTCCACTACAACTGCATTGAAATGTGGTTGACCCAGCACAACACATGTCCTCATTGCCGACGAAGCATTGATGCGCCTGCGCAGTAAGTTGTTTTCTACATCCTAAAACTTGGAATACAAACTAATGCCGTGCAGAGAAGGAAGTCGTGAGAACCCAGTGACGGTTGACAGCCCCGAAGCCTCGCGCCGTTCCAGCAGTGCCATTCCCGGACAAAGCGGACGGCGCTGGTCATCGGCTTACGACAGCGGAGGACGACGTGCGAGTGGACAGGGACAAGGACAAGGACAACCTGGTGGAGGAGGACTTGCAGAGTGGTTGAGAAGCCATTTTGGTGGAAGTTAGGGTTCTGTCAGGGTTGGATGATTGCAACACCCAGTGATTTATTGCTTGATAGACTTGATGTCCAGATTGTTATGCTGTATGTATTATGATTGACGACAGCCGTTTTCTTTACTTCTACGAAGAGGTATTTTTGTCAGTTATGCCGAGGATTATCAGATGGAGATAAGATAAACCCCACATTGTTACAACTCCTCACTCGACTCTTTGCTTTCGCAATTGACAACTTCAATTGACCTCAATTCAGACCATTGCAAGAAACCAAATCTAGCGAAATGAAGACAATCTACCACAATGGGATCATCGTCACCGGCAATCGACAGCAAGACATGTCGACACCCCCAACCTACCTAGTCGTCGAGAACGATCTCGTCGCCTACGTGGGCAATGCCGATAAGCCCTCCGTCGCAAAGACCCTGGAAGACACTGAAACCCAAAAGGTCAATCTAGAAGGAAAAATCATCCTCCCCGGCTTCATCGATGGGTACGCCTCCCCTCCCCCTCCCCTTTGCACCACAGCAACCTAACAGAATAACCAGACACATGCACCTCCTCTTCTTCGGCGCCAGCCTCTCCAAAATCGACATCGAATCCTGCAAAAACCTCACAGACATCCGCACCACCATCGAAACAGCCGCGCAGCAAAACCCCTCCGCAAAACGCCTCTTCTGCCGCGGCTGGATGCACCCCATGACCAATGGGATCGCTCTAGCCGGCATGATCGATGACCTCGACCCGCAACAACGGCCAATCTTCATCGACTCGAAGGACCTGCACTCGACATGGTGCAATACACCTGCGCTGAAGGAATTGGGCGTTGATGAGAACACGCCTGATCCTGAGGGCGGGGAGATAAGTCGTGACCCCGAGACAGGGAAGCCGAATGGGTTGTTGAGCGAGGCTGCGAATGTGAATATTGCGTGGCCGCATGTAGCCCGTGTTGCGACTGTTGATGAGCGCATAGGGTATATCCGCGATGCGGTGAAGGCGTATAATGCAGCGGGGTATACGGGGATAACGGAGATGGCGACGGATGAGACCATTTGGGAGGCTATGCGTGTTCTTCGCGAACAAGGGGATGTGTCGATTCGTATGGCTGCGTATTGGATTATCACGCCGTGCAAAACGGATGAGGAGAATCTGGCGCAGGTGGATAGGGCGATTGAATTGCATAAGCAGTATAACAGCAGCACGTCGCCTGATTTCCGTATCGCTGGTATAAAACTGATTTGCGATGGTGTTGTCGATGCGTGCACTGCGTCTTTACTCGAGCCGTACTCCACGAACGGTGCTAATGCAGGAACGATTTGGGCTCCGGATGCTCTCCGGAAAGTAGTTCAGAAGGCCGATGTCGCTGGTCTGCAGTGCGCACTGCATGCTATCGGTGATGCAACTGTGAAACTCGCCATCGATATACTGGAGGCTGTTGGTACGCCAGGCCGCCGTCATCGCATCGAGCATCTCGAGCTCACGGCGCCAGAGGACGCGAAGAGGTTGGGTGATTTGGGAATCACAGCGTCTGTGCAGCCTGTGCATGCGGACCCTGCGATCCTCCGTGCATGGCCTGCCTTGCTTGGTCCAACCAGGTTACATCGTGCCTTCGCATACAAAGAATTCCTGGACCATCATGCGCCGTTGGCGATCGGGACAGATTCACCAACAGCACCGCATTGGCCGCTCAAGAATCTGTACACTGCAACTACGCGACGGTCAGCAAGAGAGCCAGAATTTGAAACCAAAGTAAACGAGCATTTTGCGCTGGAGTTGGGAGAAGCAGTTTCTGCGGGGACGGCGGGGAGTGCGTACTCGACGTTTGCGGACGGGTTCATTGGGACCTTGGGGGAAGGGAAGAAGGCGGACTTTGTGGTTTGGGATATGCAATGGGAGAAGGAGAAGTTGTTGGAGGCGGTTGTGCATGAGACGTATTTTGGAGGGAGAAAAGTCTATCATCATTCTTAGATTGTATATTTTATAGCATGGGGTATATATGTCTATAGCTTGGCTTCGGGTTGGTATTTCTTGCCAACCTGTTCACACAACTCCCCCAGAATAGGAGCCACCCATTCGAAATCACTCTTTTCCAGGTAAACCTGCGCGCTCAACCTTGTCCAGAGCCACCCTCCATGCGGGAACACAGGTAGAAATGTGTCATACTCATCAACCAACGTATCCTGCATCCACCGACAAACACCCTGCACTTCATCCGCGGCCAAGGGCATACAAACCCTTTTCTTCCCAGCATCAGGCGAAAGATCCGTACCATCCTGAGTAGGAATCGGCAACCGGATAGTAGTCATCGCACATTTCCGCAGCAAAGATTCCCTCCAATGCTGTATCCCGGGCTCTTGCATGACTTCCGTTCCCAGCTCACCCGCAACGATATCAGCGGCTTCATTGGATAGTTCTTCCAAGTATGCGAAGATGCGCTCATCCCCGCCGCAGGTTTCTCTGCGGAATTTCATGGCTGCCGGGATACACAGGTACGGCGTATCATCAGTCGTAGCCACGAACTCAAACAAACTCTCAAACGCCGACTTTCCACCGCCAGCCGTTTGCATCGTCGATGCACCGATAGTGCTCGCTGAATCAGGGGCGGGGATATACCCCCAGGACGTTGGAAGAGTCGTACGGATGAGATGTTGGTGACGGAGGGGAACGTAGAGGACCGCGCAGCCGCGCGGGGTGTAGAGCCATTTGTGGCAGTTGCTGGTGAAGAAATCCGGCTGCAATGATCCGAGATCTAACGGGATGTGGCCGATGCCGTGTGCCCCGTCAATCAGACTCAAAATGCCCTCCGCGCGACATACTTCGACCAAACGCTCGAACGGGAAACGGACGCCGGGCATGCTGACGATGGTCTCGAAGACCGTGGCGCGGACGTTCAGTCCTTCTTCCCTTGCTGCGCGTACAGCATCCATAAACTTCGCAACCAATTCCTCTGGATGTAATGGCAATCGGTACTCCACCTTCTTCAATGCCACGCCCGTCATCTCAACGGTCGAGAACAACATCCGCTCCACAGCCCCGTACACCGTATCGAAGTACAAAACCACATCTCCCTTCTTGAAACCCAGGTTATGTAGGACAGTATGCACGCCTGTTGTCGCATTCTTCACCAACACAACCTCATTTTTAGGAACATGGAGCAGGGAAGCGATTTCTTGTCGCGATAAATCAAGAGCTTGCGGTGTGGTGCGGCGGATGAAGGGGTCTGGACGGGATTCGGCTTCGGATTGGAGATTGTGCAGGGCGTATTGGACGGAAAGGGGATGGGTGCCGAAGGAGCCTGTTTGTATATTGTTAGTTAAACTGATATATGACCTGGGGAGATGGGAGGGCATGCCGTGGTTGAGGTTTTTGAAGTTGGGGAAGAAGGAGAAGTGTTTGAGCATGGGGGCTCCGAAGGGAGTTGGAGAGGACATGTTTGCTGTATCGAATTGTCCTCAATGGACGTAGATAACTGGAAATCGTAGTAGAAGTTGCAATAACAATAGACATTGAAGATAGAGACGATCACAGGTACCGATCGGCTGCAGGCGGGGCGGAGAAACACTCGGTGTAGAGTTCTGGGGGTCTTCACCCATTGAGCCTCATGTATACGGAGTCCGGAGCACTTATACAGAGAACTACTAGAATGTATACAGACTACATTGACAAATGACATGACTAAGTACAACTATGTTGACACTAGCTCAAGTAAGATATCACGATATTCACAGATCTATCCGACATGACTTCTGTACAATACTGTCATGGCACTATTTACCTCTTGCCCTTCTTGCGAGGAGCAACCACCTTAAACGCCGCGCTAGCGCTCTCCTCTTCCTTGTTCGCGTGCGAGGATGACGACGATGATCCCTTCTTAGCCACCTCGCTCCAGCCACCACCGTTCTTCTGGTCCGCGTAGGCACTGGCCGACACGGGGTCGACTATACCCTTGTCCGCAAGCTTACGACGACGGATGAATTCTTCGGCGAAACGACGGCCGTCCAGAGTAGGAGAATTGGCGTAAACCGAGTCCGAGATAATCTCTGCCTCAGCGGGCAAGAACAGCAATTGCTGAACAAAGTCGTCGACTAAAATCGTTAGCATAAGGAATGACCGGATAGAGGCGAGAAGGAAAACCTACCATTGATGTTGCTGTTCAGTCCCTTGCCCAGAGTCAATTTGGCCCACTTGGTGAATTCCTCCAAAGCACGGTTCGGGTTCGGAGGAGATATAGTAGGAGCAGTGTTCACGCTAATGGCCCGAGGAGACGGTACGACAGCTGGCTTGGGCTTCGCCGCCACAGGACTGGGCGCGGCAGGGGCCACCGGGGTAGGTGGTGCCTTGACCTTGCCACCAGCACCGACCGTGGTCCATGCACTAGTGCCCGAGGGGGCCGTCTGAACAGGAGCCGGGGTTTTGCTGGCGAGATCGGCATATCTCTTTCCAACACTGGCCGCAGCGGGAGGACTGGCAGCTGCAGTCTGCGCGGCAGCGGTAGCGGCAGCGGTAGCGGCAGCGTTGGCCATGCGCTGCTTACGGGTTTCCTCTTCCTTCTGGATCTGAGCGAGAGTCTTCTTGGCACCAGTAGGAGCAGTCTGGCCCTTGTTGTTCCACACAGAAGTAGCCGACGTCGGGGTTGCAGGGGATCCGGCACTGGCCCAGTTGGCAGTCGACGGCAAGCCGGGGCTCTGAGTCTGGGCCGCCTGGCTAATACGTTCTTGCTCCGCGAGCAGTTGAGAGCGACGAGCGGCAGCGGCCATCTCTTCTTTCTGGGCAGCGCTGCGAGCCTCGGCCTCCTGAATCTCCTTCAGAGAAGGACCCTTGGGCAACTCGTTGGCATCCTTAGCCCATGGCGCAATGGAAGTAGTCGGAGGCTCAACGGGGGTCTGGGTCTGAGAACGCGAGTTGGCAGCGAGAGACTCGGCAACATTCTGGCGGTTACGCTGAGCAGCAGGGGCCGGGAGAGGCGAGGCAGATGGAGGGGGAGGGAATGGACGAGGCAAGCCGTTGTCATTCTTGTTCCATACGGATTCGCGAGGAGCCTGCTGTTCTTCCTGCTCATACTGGCTCTGCTCTTCCTCTTCCTGCATCTTCTGCTCTTCCTCAAACTGTTGTTTCTGGGCAGACGCAGCCTTCTGAACCTGCTGAGAAAGCGTCAGAGGCTCCTGGCTAGTTGTGGTAGTCGTGGTAGTAGTAGTCGTAGTTGTAGCCTCACTGGCCTCGGGAGCAACTTCCTCCGAGGGCTCCTCCTGCTCAGACTCGTTCTGCTGAGTGGTGGGGTGCGTGGGAAGGCCTTCCGCAGTCCATCCACCCTCCTGCGATCTCAAAGCATGGAACTGGCGGAGTCGCTCTTCGCGAGCCTGCTGGTCGAACAAGCTGTCACCCTGCGCATTGTCAAATTGCTCCTGTTCCTGCTGCAACTGGGCCCGGTCTTGAAGCATGCTTGCAACTTGCTGCTGGTGCAACAAGTTCTCTGGCTGGCGTGCGGCGAATGCTGGGCTTCCAAACGCAAACGGATCAGGACGGCTCACGTTCAACCGGTCCAGGAGAGCCGGGAGCTGCTCCTGGTTGCTGACCAAGTCAGTGCCAAGAATTTGCGGGCCAAGGTTGGGCAGGATATTCCCAAAGAACCCGGGGGCATTCTGAGGCTGTTGCTGCAGAGGAGCCTGGATAGGCGACGGCTGAAAGCCGACCGGCGAAGTGAGACTTCCGAGACTCGGCTGGCTGTGAAGGCTGTGAGCACTCGAGTGATGTTGAAGTGGCTGAGGTACGCCAGGTGGGAGGCCTTGCAGCTGCATCTGTTTCATTAAGGCCTGCTGCTGCGCGAGATGCTCCTTCTGTCGGGCCATCAGATACTGCTCTTCCTGCTTCCTGCGTTCCAAAGCATTCTGCTGCTCAGCGGTCAAGGTAGTGCCAAAGCTTGGGAAACTGCCAGGAAAAGGTGGTTGGGCAGTGCCGGTCGGGGCGGCCCACGGCGTAGCGTTGGGGTCGGGCCCGTGGGGAATGCCAATCTGGGGCACCAGGAACGGTTCGCGCGAGTTCCCAATGCGACGCACCAGCTGCGCCAACGGCTCAAATTCTGGGTCTTCAAGCTTCTTGATCTGCAAGTCGGGGCTGAAGAAGCCAGCCTTGAACCAGTCGTGCATCTCCAGACCGGTCCAAGGACCCTGAATGTTGCCCTGCGGGTCACGGTAAATCCACCGCATACGATCGGGCATGACCATAGTCCGCTGCTGAGCCGGAGGAACCGAGCCGGGGTTGCTGGCCGACTGGCTTGGCTGAGGCACTTCTTGAGATGCCATCGGAATCGAGCCAACAGCAGAGACCGGGGTCTGGGAAGCCGAGGTGCTTGTGGGCATGTTGGTTTGACCGGCCTTATCGGCTTGCTGACCATCCTCTCCCTGGTCACCCTGCATTTGCTCCTGCATCGCCGCAGGGAACAAAGATCCCAGCTTGCTGGAGCGGCCTAGACTGCCTGTACCGGAGATTCCAGCGTGCGGGCTAAAGAGACCACTGCCTCCCAAGGTCGACAGACTTGGGGATTGAAGCTCACCGCCCATCGAACCGAAGATAGGGTCACCAAAGCCGCTTGAAAAGGCAGACCGCTCCCTGGTAGGTGTCCCAACTGCCGGGTTAGGAGGCCATCCGGAGGTAGCGCCTCCCAGAGTAGGAAGACCACCCAGGCCACCTAGGTTAGAGAAGTTTCGGTTACCCGCCACACTGGACGTCTGGCTGCGGTCAATCGAAGGCAGGTCGATTCCCGAACCAACTCGACGAATGGAGCCAAACGGATTCGACGCATCACGAAATCCACTGATGCCAGGGTGCTGAGAAGCCTGGATATCAGATTCATCCGTCTCAACATCCTCCACGTCTCCTCGACGATCGCCGTGGGGACTCTGGTACGGGTTCGTATTGGTCGGGCTGCTCGGTTCGTGGCCTTGCAAAAGACTGGGAGTCGGGTTACGGGAGTTCTCGTGGCTCTGCATCAGTTCTCGAAAACCGGGGATGCTTGAGGTCATTCCGAAAGCCGAAAAGCCCAACGAATCAGCCTGTGAGGCCGGTTCCAGATCCTGCGATCCACCCAACGCTGCACTTCCACTGCGAGGCTCATCGGAGAATGGATTCGTCTCGCTTCGGCCGGCGCGAGTCCTGACGGCCTCCCCCCAAGGCGACTGCGCACCGTTGTCGCCCTCGGTTTCCGGCAGACGTTCCAAGCTGCTGAGTGACGGTTTCTCTCTAACAGACGCACCAATGTCTTCCGAACTGTCCTTGGAGAAGAGGCCCTTCAAACGACTCTCACCGCGCAGACTACCAAATCCTTTCTTCTCGGTGGTGGGGGTCTGAGCTGATTGCGTTGGGCCCAACGAGAAAGCACCAAACGCTCCCATGGGGGAGAAGTTGGCACTCTGTGATGCAGACGCCCACGGGGAGCTTGGTCCACTCAGCCCCGCACTCAAAGGATTGGTGGAACTGCGCTTCAGCGAGTTGAAAGGAGAGGCAGACTCGCCTTCCTTGCTGTCCCTTTCATCCAACCTGGAACTATTTTCTCGAAAATCGGTTTTCCGGCGTAGAAGTGAGGGCGGCGGGGTCGAGGTGTTGGTCTCGTCACGGAGAAAGCGCGAACCACCAGGCGTGGGGGACATCGGATTACCGACAGAATCACCGGTCTCCCTTCGCCTAGGACCTGGCCGAGCAGAACCCGGAGAAGAGGTGTTGAAGTTCTGGGTGTAGGAGACAGACGATTTGCGTCCACCCGTACCGGCAGCCTGGTTATCTTTCTGGGCGTTCGACGGCGGAGGCTTCAAGGGAGAATTGACCGACGCGGAGAATAACTAGCAATGTCAGCACGATGCTCTCGCACTCTAGAACCAAGTGCGGCTTCTGAAATACAAACCTCTTTCTCCTCATCCGTCATATTCATTAATGCCAACGGTTCGATCTGTCCACCATGATCCCAACATACCTCGGGCCCGTTCGGAGGGTCTTTCTGGTCCTCCCGTTTTCCCCAGGCCCCGTTCACACTGGGTGTCTCTACATGGGGATCCCAGTCGGCCACGAAATAGTCTGTCACATTCTTTGCCAAAGAACCGGATTCTCGCTGGGATTTGTAGAGGTCGAGAAGTTGTTCTTTGGAGTAGCGAGCCTCGCCAGTGGCCATCCCATTGCGTAGCCCACTGGATTGTGGATTCGACGACATGTGTGGAGGAACGTAAGCACCAACAGTTGGGGTCGAAGCGGAAGTGGTGGTTTGGCTGGTATCCCGGTTATGAGAAGGGTTTGTAGCAACTGAAGGACGGCGGAAAGTTTGTGTTGCTCCATTCATGCGAGTCCGAGACCTATAGAAATAACACAGCATGTAAGTATCAAGCAGAAACAAGTTTCCCGAAGAGGACAAGAATGTAAAAAAAGTTCGGTCAAGACCATGCAGCAATGCAGCAGAAAATCCGCATAAACCAGCACAACTTGAAACGGCCAATGCAGCACAAAAATGCAAAAAAGGATTATAGCAACCACAAAAGCAGAGCAAGGAAGACAGAATAAGGCGTACCATTCACTAGCAGCAGTTCCATCGCCTCGTTTGTTAGGGTCGTGGACGTTGCCAGCAGCGGCGGAAGCAAAACTCGAAGGGAGTGGCGTGGGCATTGTGATAACAAGGGAGCTGGTAAAAATACACAGAAAGCTGCCAGGTCACCGACAAGCTCGTCCTGAAGAATTAAAAGGGAGTGTAGAAAGGGTCGAGTTGCGCAAAGCGTGGCGTTGCGTTGGGAGGTTGGTATGAGTTTGGTTGGTGGTGTGGTTATTGGAGGTGGTGGGTGTCAGAGAGAGGGTTGCGTAGGAGATTTGGATGTGGGAACAACCGACACCGGAAAGATGGGAAAATTACGGCGATGGAAAAAAAAAACGCGAATATGGAGGTTGGGAGTTGGGTTAAAACAACCAAAACAACGTCCAGGAGTGACTTATTTCAGCTAGGATTCGAAAGAAGCAATACTCATTCGATCAGGAGTAAAAGAAGCGATCGAAGGTTCGTTTTGGGCGACGACTTGAAGTTTGCTTGATGAGAAAATTGGCCACAATTGGCAGGCGGTGGGGTATGGCAGTATTCATACGGTCAGTTACGATATAATACAACAACGAAGGGCCACTTGTTCCCGTTTGCAGCTCGTTATGTTATGGTATTACCGGCCACTGATACATGATGATACGCTCACGCGCACAATGAATTGATACTTATTCTTCTGGCCATTATGACGGAACTTTATCTGCTAGTGTAGCTCGAGAATAGACATATCAATTTGTTGGCGAAGCTACAGTCTTTCCTTATATGCTCTATTACTCTGTACTGTGTGGTGTATTTGTATCCCGTTACATACGTGTCGCGTTGGCAGCCGGGCAACGAAGACAAAAGAAGCAAAAAGTCTCCGTTTGTGAATAAATCACTGAGTGAGATCTGTCTTTCTGTCTCTCTGCCTGTCTTTGTTTCTTCCTTTCCGTTGGCTGTTTTCCTGCATCCAGGCCGGGGACATTATCCAATGTCCATATGCCCAGCCAGTATCCAGGGCACAGGTTTTACTGCCGTAGAATTGCAAACAAGACTCAGATAATCTGTCTCCTCAGTTTCCAGGACACAAAACAACCATGATTGGTGTTTTATATGCCCTGGTATCAGAATGAGGTAAAGATAAAGCTCATCACCGTCTTTGTTGAAAATTCACAAAAGCAGCAAAATTAAACTCGTTTTTATATGGATGTGGCCCCTGCATTGCTTAGTCATTTATTTTCTGCTGTTGTCATTGGTCAGTCTATAGTTCGTTTGGATATATGTAGACATCCTGTATGTAGACGTCAAAGAAGGCTTTCTGTATGTCTAAGAAAGCTGATTGTATGCGCCTGAAATGCTGCTACTTGTATTATATACCCATTCAGCACTCATCGTACTACAATGATCCAGACATCAGGCTCTGGACATCCCTCCATCATGGCTATATCTACCAGCTCTATCCCCCTCAGCTTATACACGACCAACTTACTATCTCTGTTTTTGTCCCTTTCCTTCACTTCAAGCACCGAGAAGCGCTCCGGAACGCCCACCAAAATGAGACGCGAGAAATCCATCCCCTTTGCCTGGTACTGGGAAGGCAGACCCCTCCGAGGAAACCAAATCAGACCAGTCTACACCGGTCCAGCTCCCTATTCTTCCAGTACACTTGCAAGCTGCTGCCCCAGTCACTCGGCTGCCGAAGCGGTCCATTCCTGCTCGACATCGACGTCGAAAGCCCACGAATGCCCCGATCATCAACACGTGGAGACTGACTGCTGTTCCTCCGAGACGTGCTGCGATAGCGCAGAGGAGGTAGAAACAGACACTTGTTGCTGCTCTGTGTGTTGCGATAACGAGCATACTACTGCTACTTCGGCAACCTCGACCTGCGCCCAGCCGTCAGATTGTTCTTCATCGTCGTCATCCTCTACATCGACAGCAAGCAGCACCCCCTCGACCATCCATTACCACGCACATGCGTATTTCCGCTACCCCGGCTACGACTGTCCGTCGCAGTCTCCGTATATTTCAGAACCATCTTGCACCTCCGCGTCATGCCAGAACTACTACTATCCGCCCGCGCCTGTGCCTACACCTGCACCCGCTGCTCATACAACCAAGCACCAATGCCCAGATTGCCCACCACCATCTCAAGCCCGACCCAAGATGAGCCGTAAAACCGACGCAGACACTTGCCACCAGTACCATCCCAGCAACTACTATCCGCACTACCCGCACTACCCCCGTACGAAGGCTCGTGCACACTTTGAGGAGCCCTGCGAAGACGGTTCTGACACTGCTACCATTTCGTCAGAGTGTTCGGAGTCTGTGCATGGGAATTGTGAGGATGCGTGTGAGTGCTGTGGTCCGGCTTGGTGGTATCGTGATCATCCGGCTTTTCGGAAGAGGTGTTAGTTTTCTTTGTTATGGGATGTGAGAGGATTGGTTTGTTTTGCTTTGAGTTAGGTAAAAAGTGTGAAAGAATGTCATCTTGCAATGATTAAATTGACTTCTCGTTTTCTTTGAGTATCGTAGCAGCTGATAACCTGATTATAAATGTCGTCTTTGAAGTACCGAGGTTGATGCGGATGATGTTTATATATCCCCGCAATCTCACCTCCAACGTCTTTTTCTTTTTGCTCGCTCAAATCAATTGCTTATTATATTCATATATGATATCAATTGTTATTAATAACTTTTCATTGCAATTGATCAATCGATACTCTCCGTTCTATTATCCAACACGAACACCAACGACCCCGCACACGTCGACAGTCGCAATTCGGCCTCCGTACACGACAAATCAATCAATTGAACAGATAACACAAAGCAAAATGTCCAAAGCAATCTTCCTCTCCACCATTGATGGTAAGCCCGGCAAGCCGGGCCAAGTTTACTACCCCCTCTCTCTCCAAAACCTCCCCAAACCAACCCCGCAGGGTCGGGAGGTCCTTGTGAAGATGACCGCCGCATCACTAAACCACCGCGACGTCTTCCTCCGCCAACATCTTTATCCAGGTATAACCTTCGACGTCCCTCTGGGCGCAGACGGTGTGGGAACCGTGGTCGCGACAGGCCCGGAGGTGTCGAACCCCAGTCAATGGCAAGGGAAGCGGGTCATTTTGAACCCGGGGACGGGATGGAAGGATTCCCCCGATGGTCCTGAGGATCCGCAGGGATATAAAATTCTGGGAGGGACCAAGACGTATCGCAACGGGACGATGCAGGATTATGTTGTTATTGAGGAGTCGGAGCTTGAAGAAGCGCCGGAGCATTTGTCGGATGCGGAGGCGGCTGCGCTGCCATTGACGGGGTTGACTGGATGGAGAGCGCTCGTGAGCAAGGCTGGGGAGAGGAACTCGGGTAAGGGCGCTGCGGTGTTGATTACTGGAATCGGTGGTGGTGTGGCGTTGATGGTGCTTCGTTTTGCCGTGGCCCGTGGGGCCGATGTTTATGTGACGAGCTCGAGCGAGGAGAAGATCCAGAAGGCGGTTGAGTTGGGAGCCAAAGGAGGTGTGAGCTATAAGGAGGAAGCATGGGAGAAGAAGCTTTTGGGTATGCTTCCTGCTGGCAAGACTTCTTTCGATGCCATCATCGACGGTGCTGGAGGCGATGCGGTCGAGAAGGGCGCCAAAATGCTCAAGGTAAGTCAATGCCAGTATATTCTTGAATATGCGCTGATGATTATTAGGCTGGTGGTGTCATCTCCATCTACGGGATGACAGTCTCTCCCAAGATGCCGTTCTTGATGCAGGCCGTCCTGAAGAACATTGACGTCCGTGGCTCGACTATGGGCTCTCGTAAAGAATTCACGGAGATGATCGAGTTCGTCAAAGCTAACAAGATCTATCCCGTTGTCTCGCGTGTGCAGCAAAGTGAGCTGGATGATATCGCGGCTCTTGACTCGTTGTTCGAGGATATGAAACAGGGCAAGCAGTTTGGAAAGTTGGTGGTTGAGTTTGGAAAGTCTGGTTCGGACAGTAAGCTGTAATCCTTTGGTAGTATTAGCTGGTTACCTAGAGCACTGGTTCTTAATAGAATGTACATTTCTGCTGATTGGAGGGCTGGGTGGTCGCTCCTTCCTTCTATCGGTGTTACCAAGGGTGCCATTTCCTTGTCATGACTGTACGCAACAATTCTTCTGCAATCCATCATCGTTTCTTCTCCACAGCATTGCATCCTTAATCGCATTGCAGCTTTATTCCATGAGCAAATCATTATTGAACAATCTAGTCGATTACCACATCTATCCAATATTGTATCCATCACCACTATGGTGGCCGATATCGTCAAACTGTACGGACCAGGCATGTCCTTCTACCTCTCGAAGACCGAAAGAAGCACCACAAATGCAGAGGATGACAAGAAATCGTCAGTCGAGGTCTGTTGACACCCGTGTTCAAGTTCTGAGAGCGACCAAGCAAAGCGACCGGCTACTAACATCGCTCAGAAATACTCTGCAGCTCTACAGGCACTCAGCAGCAGCAATCAGATCCTCGAGAAGAAGATGTCCAAGTTACGCGCGAGCACGATCCGTCTTAACCTCGATCTCATGAAGCTCCAACGACACATGAGCACCATGCAGCACGACTTTCTCACAACATGGCAGGCGGATATCCTCACCCTTCTCATCGAAATTGTGTACGCGCGGCTGCATCGAATGCTACCGGGGGGATACGCGGTCGAGGAGATCGAATTGTTGGATTATGAGACGTTGACGAGGGTGTATAGGACTGCGGCCAAGAGGATTCACAGGGAGAGGCTGCGGAGGAAATTTGGACTGTCAGCGAGGTATCACGGTGCGTTACAGAAGTACTGGGAGGTAAGCATATCACTTAACATCACCTTCTCATCAAGTTTTCATTAAGCTGATCATGCTGGCCAAGGTTGTCGAGTTTCGAAGCGAGGATCCCTTTCAGACGGAGTGTGTGTTTGCTCGGTGGTTGGTCGCGGAGAAGGGGGAGAATCCTGGTGCGTACGAGTTTTGGGGACAGTTATTTCCATTGTGCTACAGACGGACGGTCGAGGAAAGTGCTGCAATCTTTTGATGTCTCATTTTTGTCTCATTCTATCACTTGTCACTCGCTCTGTCTTTGGCTATGGAGTATTTGCACTATTTGCATATGGTGAATGAATGTGTTCCGTTCTTCCTGAAGATCCTGCCATCTGGCAAGTGCACTTCGTGCTGCAATTCTTCTCCAGGAGTAACTCACAGCCAGTACTAATCATAGAGAGTTGCCAAACAATTGAGATGGTCTTACAGATTCTAGATACTCAAAGATGACCGTTGAAGCTATACAAAACGTTGTATATCGGTGAGCCCCTAATCGTCACAATTACCCATTCAGGTCAACCCTGGATCCAGTTCAGCCAGCCATAAGCCCTCCGCACGGGCACATACAGGGCAAGAGTACTCCATAATTCTCTCGCGTACAGGGGGTACAAGGGGACCGTAAGTACGGAATACTCGGAAGGCTACCACATCGGTGCAAGTGCGTAGAATTTCGGCGGTCCCGGGCGACAAACCGGCAGCAGCCCTCTTACCCTACAAGGCATAGGCATGACATAGCTTGCACTAGCCAGGTAGCATCAGCATTTATGTGAGATGACTGGCTACGTTTCTGACGGCACGTTATCACGGGACCCTGACCTTTAGGGCAGAGCTCCGCCACGCGCTTGTTGACCAATGATGTCATGTTATGGTTCCACTCTGGGGGGCTTAGCTTAGCTAACATTAGCTACATAGTTAGTTATGTGAAGAGTTTGTTTGTTTGGGATAGGGTGCTGCTGTTCTGGGTATTGATGGGCATTGTATATTGATTTGATTGTTGATTGTTGGATTGATGTTGAGAGTAGTGTTGGTGGTCTCGAGTGGATTGTGTACAGCGGTTAGGGGATTCAGTAAGAGTGGGTATTATGGCACGACACGAGGTCCTTTTGAGCTTCTATGATTTTCTAGGAGGTTTGATACTCTCTTCAAAGAAAGTATATTACTATGTAAAACAATGCTATATGCCAAAACTCGGGTATATAATCGACTGCAGACTGGAGTCGGCGGTTAGGGTTCGGCACCCGTGCACGCTTGCTTAGCCACACCGGTAGGCTGTACAGCACGCTCCCACTGCACTTTACCAGAAGAATTTATTGTCCGAATGGAAAGTCGGAATTGAGATACCATTTTCAAGGAAAAAATTCGATAATTCCGAATTCCTATGCTTTGTGTTTTTTTTTTTTTTTTTGTTCTGTGGTGTACTCCCGAGAGTAAGGCTGTACGGAGTACTCCCGTGTGGTGTGTGCTTTACTATAGACGACTAAGGGTGTGATATGTCAACGCCAAGCTATCATATGTGCTAGCACGAGCTGAAGAAATAAAATTGCAGTAGCCTAACGTTTTTTTTAAAGGGTATGGATCAAAAAGACGTTATTTTAGACGTTATTTCACTTATCAATCTGACCATGGCGAGCTGAGTGTGGGAACGCTAACAATCCTTATGGGTAGTTTATTTTTTATTTTATTTTATTCTACTAGTAGAAGGATTCGCATGGCGAAAAGTACGGAGTACGGGGCGCTTTGTGATTTGGGTTAAGCTTAGGCATGAAATTTGGAATAAATGTACATTTGCACATTGGTATACGGCGTACTCCGGAGTACTCTGGTAGCCTCGACTAAGTATTTAGAGGGCTGATCAACAGCTGGTCCGACCGGCTACGCCACAGTACCATGTGGTCTGTTATGAATATGGGCGATTGGCATTGAGTTCTCATTCCATTTACCTAAAGTAGAATAACCCAGTCCCCGTCCCCGTCCCCGTCCCCTTAGCCTACGTAGTACACACCGCACCGCACCAAAACACGCCAACTATCACCCATAGCTCCAAACCTAAACTAACAAAAGGGGAGAATCGACTTCCGTATTAACGGGAAGCTGAAAACCCTGACAGCTTACCGAAAAAAAGAAAGAACCAACCCTAATTTTGAGCACATCATTAACCGGCCAATAAAAACCCCTCTACTACTAGAGTAGGCTTCTGGCTTGTTTCATCCCACCGGGATGCAAGGACCAACCAGCGTCCTACAGATTGTATAGTGCATACAGAGTAGGACTATTAGGGAACTCTGCTTATGGACTTGCGTACTGTAAGGTGGGCGCCAGACCGGTGCTGCGATGATCTGGTAGATCAGTGGTGAGGGGAGGGTGGTGATTGGGGGGAGGTGAAACATGTGCGGTTCGATGGGCTTATTTGGGTTTATTTTCCTTAGTACGCACTGATACAAGTACGCCCGCAGTAGCATTATGCAAAGTATTTTATTGAGTATCTGTAGCCTTGTGCGTTTCTTAGTTCCGAGCTGTAAGGAGGACTATGTCGTGCACTGGGGGTAGTTGACGATTCTGTACTGCAGTTCTTCTCCGTCCCTTGCGAAATCGGGTATGAAAATGAGACCACAGAATAACGGTAAACATTGACGTCAATGGAGCCGATACTCTCAGTGGTGTCAAAAAGTAAACTCTGTTATCGCGGTGAACCGTTCCTCGGTTGAGTTCTTAGGGTGGTTTGCTCGTTTATTTTTCACGGGTTATTTTTATACACATGCGCCATGGACGGCATTTACCCGAATGTTGAGGTTAAATAAATTACATGCATAACAAGCGCCGTAAAGTTGTATCTTTTCATTTTTTACTTTTTTTCCCCTCTCTTTTCTTTTGGTGGACTGAGGCTGTAATCTGTAACGGCAAAAAAGACCGCATGGGGAAGCCCGAAGGGGCGAACTAAAGTTTGATGCAGAAAGGGTCCCGGGATTTCGTCGGGGGTTTAAAAACACGGTACCCGCGGGGCAGGTTGTTATGGGTGTGTTAGGAATAGATGAACATGGAAATAGCATAGCTTTTTATCTAGATAGAATGGGATAGAGTATATCCGTACTCTGTAACTAGTTACGAGTTGTGTTCTTACAAATCTCCGTACTCCCGCCGCTTCATGTGTAGTTACGGGGTATCCTGATTAATCTAGCATTCATGACGAGGATTTTATATTCCGTAGTTTACCCATAATATGTCTGGCTCTCTGGTTGAAACCGCGGAATGGCATAACAGTGCTAAAATAACTCGTCGTCGAAGCCAGGATGTTCGACCCCTTTTGAGAGAAATAGTGATGCCTTATTGTATTTGACACCAGGGGGCCTGGTGGTTGCCGAAATTACTCCTGTCCCTGGCAGATAATGGAAAAGAGGGAATATCTAGATAAAACAGTATTCCGTACAGAATGGGCAGAAGAATAGTAGTGGAAGTGACATGACAATCTCATCGTGTAGATAGAAAGCGGTGAAATACTGCCGCCTTACAGAGCTCCCACAAAATCGCACAATGATGCTGATCCCGATCAGTGGTGATCCCCGGCCCACTGCACTGATAACCCTATGCTCAGCCTAACATCAGATGCAATGCAGACCTGTTATGCGGATATCGTACAGATTACTCTACCGATTATATCCCGAACCAGCCCTGTACCGAGTCAAGCCTCATCTCACCTCAGACACGAGCCTGACAGCCACCGTCATATTACATTCCTTTTTTCTTACTCAACCTGCCACTCCGATTTGTAACTCATTCGTGTGACCCAAGAAAACAAAAGCGGACACTGGTTTTCGTATAAATAGCATACTTCGAACTCCGAACAATCTTCCGGAGACAGGCAAGGTGGTGATTGGCTGGAGGGAGGCTGGTACATACGGAGGATTCTTCTTCTTCAGCTATGCCCGATTGGATTTAGTGCGATTAAGTGGAGAGGAGGAGAAATAATCCACTCAGCCCTCTTGTGAGCCAATGATAGTGCGTGGCCCTTGCATTGGTCCGTGAGAGCAGCATCGAGTCGATTGCTGGAAGGGGTAATCAGGGTAGGCCGGAGTCAGGCAGACTACTGGCGGTTGCTATGTTTAACAGCTTCCTGAGATCACCCGCTTATCACAGATCAGTGAAATGATTGGTTCCGGACTTGAGAAAACAGTACGAAGTGGTGTAGTAGAAGATGGTGAAATATGAGTGGTGTTATCGGGGATGACTCGTGTAAAGTATCGAATGTACAATAGAGTACAGAGTACTCTGTACCTGTACATATAAGTACTCTGTTAAGTGGACTGCATGCAGCACCGGGGCAATCGAACTCCTCGATTGGAAGATATCATGACTTCAGTCTGACAGCACAGCATGGGACGTGGTGGACGTCTCCACGGAGTTTGAAGGTACATAATACCCTCGGTTCCAAGCCCTTTACGGAGGACCGGTGCTAGTGGTAACTCTTCCGTATACTCCGTACACTCCAAAAGTTTCTCAAGCAGACACCTCCCACTCTACGAGACTGAGTGGGACGACAAACCAGGGTGCACCGGACCGGGGGTTTTGAGTCTAGCGCAGATGGGATACTGATTGGTTCTCGGAGACTGGAGGTCATGTGGGCCTGACAAAAAATAAAAACAGAGCGAGAAAACAGAGGCAGTGCAGGCACATATTTTTTTCTCTTTTGATGCCACCTCCGACGCTAAGCCTGATACCGGTCGGCCGGTCGGACTTTTGCCCGACTGCCGGTATTTTTTATCGTATTGCAATACGCCCACCCCTCGGTTTTCTTTTTCATCCCAGCGTGTCATCCCATGCTGATGAACTAATAAGAGGGAGGATAATGCAGATTATGATGGTAATATTTCTCACAATAATTACAATCGACAGGGGAGAAAGAAAAAAGAAAACAAAGGAAGAATACAAGGCTGGCATCGGATGATGCTGGTATTGAGGCTGGTATCGCTGGGTGCTGGATAACGGCTCCTCAATTTCTAAAAAAGGAATACATACATACTAGCACCCCAAAGGTGAACTCAAGCTAAAAGTCCTTGACTCTTTCTGGCTACTCCAATCACAGCCTCTCGTTCTTTGCTCGTACAAAATAAAAATAACTTGAACCTGTAAAAAAAATGTTTTGCACAGGCACTTTGTACTAGAAAAAGGACCCCCATCCGATCCGACTAGTCCCTGGTCCCTACTGTTACTACTGGTACTAAGAATTGTAGTAAGACTACAAGGTGCTTCTAGTATAATAAATACATGTCCTCCATCTCAAGAGCACATCCCCCGCCACTCCACTCAGTCCCAGCTTATTTTCTTCTTCGGTCTTCTACTACTTCTATTTCTTCTAATTCTATTTCTACCCCGGTGTACTCTTTTTTTTTTTTTTTTTTTTTTTTTTTTCTTGTCTTACTCCCATCTCTCCCAGGGTCTCGGGTTCACTCTTCCTCTTTCATCCTTCTCTTCCTACTCTTTACCTCATCTTCCTGTCCCATCGCCTGTGATGACGCTTTGAACGTCTCATCGCTTTCGCTTTCTCCCTTCGCCCATTTTGCTAGCTTACATTCACTGCTACACTCGCTTATTGCTATCGTCGCTGATTACCCATCACGCTCGCTACGTTGGATTGTTGGAAGCAAGAACCAAGAGACACCCCGTGGAGGAAAACCGAAAAGAGTATCACGAAAAAGGCGCTGAAACGAAGTCCGACGATAAATAAAACGAACACGAAAACAAAAAGGAATAGAAGGAGGTTATATAAAAAAGAATTTCCGAAACGCTGTCTTGGTATACTTGCTGTGGTATACCCTTCTTGATAATACCTAATCCCATCGGATGCTCCCACACTGCCGTCGTTGATCGCTGGAGAAAAAAAGAAATTCAAGAAGAATCCCCCCGTTTTCCTATCCGTTTCGACCAACAAGAAATAATTGAATAAAAGAGAAGGTGAAACGAAATCGACTTGAACTCCTGACCGCGGCGTTTGTTGCCCTCATAACCCTCTCCGCAGAGCCGTTTGCCCACTCAGTCGGAAGTGTAACTGGCAGATCTTTCCCCTCGTCAACCTCATCGTCAATCTGAATCTCTTGTGGATATCCAATTTGAAAAGGATTATCATCTGGGATCATCCCCTGCGATAGGAGATCATTGATCTGAGTCTGTCTCGGTTGAAAGCACCAGCCTGTTCCGAGAAACCCAATTCGACCGGAATCCCTTCGTCCACCTGCCAAAAAGGTTAGTGCCAATTTCCCTTTCCCTCCCTTTGCCATGGGTTACTCTTGTTTCTCTCGTTCTCTCGTCTCTCCGGTTGCTGGTGGTTGGTGCTGGTGCCTTGCATCGACATCTCCCCTTTCATCTCCCACGGGCTCCTTGCTTCCCCAAAAAGGAAGAGGTCGTGCCCATCGGAGTCCAAACCGTCGGGGAAGCGTGCGATTGGAGATTCATGATCGCTGCCCATGAGCTTGTCGTCCCGGTGGCGTTTCTTTCTCTCTTTCTTTTCTTTTCTTTTTTTTTTTTTCATATTTCGTCTCCCGGGTCCTGGGTGTTTGTTGTTGACATTGTCATTTCCCATAGGGCCTGTGCGAACCGTGGATTTTACATATTAGATTGGGAAAGGGTCTCAGCAGCTCTGAATCTAGTCCTTCGTCTTTTTTCTCCTCTCACTCTTTGTCCATTCGGTAGGTCCCGCGAGAGTCCTATGCAACAAGCCGGTCTTTCCTCCGTCCACCATTCTCATTAGCTCTATCTTAATTCGCGACTTGTCCCTCTTCGCTTTTAACCAACGTGCTCCCCCGTCTTGGAGTACTCTGAGACTCGTTTCGTTCAAAGTCATCAGAAAATCTGGAAGTGAAAGAAAGAGGAAGACACCGAAACATCTCCGGATCAAGTTTCTGGACACCAATATAAAGCGTTCTTTGGTCCAGATCGTGGGATATCGCCAGACTATCACTCATCCTCACGTCTATTGACCACCGGTGGCTGGTATTGGATCCTGCCACACCCCCTATCCTGCAGCCATCCTCTATTGGTTTCAGCTTGGGTCGTTGTTGATTCGAAGCGGTCTTTCGTGACGTCTCTTCTTTCGTTGAGACTGACAACCCGCTTCGTCTCGTCACTCGTTTTGTCTCGGAGAGCTCCCTGGTGACTTTCCGGCCCTACTGTCGTTTCCCAGGATAAATTCCCAGTCATTCGCTTCGTTAGAGAAATCCTGTCTCGTTGCAGTGCATCATCACTGCAACACCCTTCAAGCTGGCTTACTCGAAGGATCACGGTATTTTGGTAAGTCCCAACCATCCGTCAACCGCTTGTTTCGTTTTCTGTCTCTCTGTCTCTTCCCCTTCTAACTCCCTCTGTGTCTTCCTACTTGTTTTGACTATGCATGTATCCTCACCTGAGGTTTCTCATCACTAACACATTGCACATGACAGTTCGATCCCAACTTCCAAACTCCCTTAATTCTCGACGATTCGTTCGAGCTTTCGGATACTGAAGAGACACGGTTCGCTGGTGCATTTTCAGACGGCCTATTGGCCAAGTCTGAGCCAATCCTGTCTATGTCTGCCTTTCAGAAACCCCCGCAGATGGCCCTGCTAGGTATGTACTCCTGCCCCTCGCGGGAAAAGGGCATCTACCCTGCCCAGGAATGTGGCACTAAACCTTAATGTTTCTTGATAGATTATGGTGCGACACGATCTGTTCATGATGATGCCGCCGCTTATCCCTCGTACGGTCAGACCTCCTATGTGACCACTCCGCTCGTCCCTTCACCCATAGGGGATCAGGCAAGCCAGGTCTCCGACTGCGTGCCATACCTGGCTGGCGGGGACTACGCCAGCTCTTACGGCGACGCCGGCTCCCCTATACTTGGTGGCGATGGTAGCACCCCGATGCCAGAGGTCGTTTCCTACACCCCCCAGAGAGGCTGCGAAGATACCACTGTCTTCGTACAGATCCAGTCTCCTTACGACCTTCACTCCTCGACGGTGCCAATTACTCTGGTGTTTGGTTCTAAGAGATGCGAATGCATTCCCCACCTTCTCGGCGCTCAAGGCTCGTTGTCCCAGTATGCCATCTCCGCTCAAGCTCCGCCCTTCATTTCCACCGGATCCCCTTCGTTCGCGGTGCCACTGCAAGTGGTCATCGATAGCCAACCCTCGACCACGCTCCAAGTTGGTGTGTACACATACGAACAAGTTTCTCGATCCTCGCCATCAGATGCATCGCAGAAGAAGCGAAGAATCTCGTCCTTCGAAGATGACGACATTTCCCAGCCTATCAAGCGCCTCGCAGGACCTCCGATTGCCGCCCGAGACACACAGCAAGACGTATATCCGTACCGTGAAAGCCGCTCGGCATCGTTCTCGCCCTATCTGCAGAACATTCCCGCTGTGAATGGCTTCGCAGCGCCTTACCGTCCCGCTTCCTCGCCCAGAATGAGCTCTCTTCAATACTCCAATGTGTCGGCGACACCCCAGTCCGGCCTTCGAGCCCCTTCGCCATTGATGCCTTCCTGGAGTCCCTCCCTCATGTCGATGTCTAGCGATGTCCGGAACCCCGCCCTCGCTGCCAGCCACAGCCTACGTCCGCCCCAGGCACATTCACCCTCGATAGGGACAACCCCCACGTTGATTCGAACCTCGACCTTGCACCAGTCTAGTGGTTTTGGACAAACACAATCCTTCAACCCGTACGCGATGTACCCAACCAAGGCAGTTCTGAAGCTGAATGGTGACCTTGACACAATGGCGGATAACTGGACCCAAGATGAACATGATGCGAAGAGACGTCTTGTCCAGTTCACCCGTGCCCAGAGCGGCAGCACCATCCACGCTGACTTTGCCCCAGTCGCTCCGGAGAAACGGGCGCCCAACAGTATCTGCATCAGCTGCATCTACTGGGAAGGCAAGGATGAGTGCTTTGTGACCAGCGTCGACACCATCTACCTGCTCGAGTCGCTGGTCGGGGTGCGGTTCACCGTGGAGGAGAAGAACCGGATTAGAAGAAACCTGGAGGGATTCCGACCTCTTACCGTTTCGAAGGCCAAGGCAGACAGTGAAGAATTCTTCAAGGTCATTATGGGCTTCCCAGCACCGAAACCTCGCAACATCGAGAAAGATGTCAAAGTGTTCCCATGGAAGATTCTTGGTCATGCCCTGAAGAAGATCATTGGGAAATACGTGAGTTTTATCACCGAAATCTACTTGAATCCAGTAACTGACTTATCTCCATAGTCTGCCAGCTACTCGTCGACTGCCGCAGCTTTGCCAACCTCAATGATGTCAAACTATGGTCCTGGTTCCGACTCGGGAACGGATCCCCAGAACGCGGGGTCTCCCCAATCCGTCTCAGATACAGCACCCTCTTATGGCCCTACCATGGTCACGTCAGCCTATTCCTCTCCGGCAAACATCCCCATGACGCCTATGACGGGGAATTCTGACTACCGGACCGTCCTTCCGGCTGCCAGCCAGCCCTTCAACTCGATGCCGGCTCCATACTCGTACCCTCCTGCTATCTGTCAGCAGCAGACCCAATACGCGCTTCCTGCGCCTATCAACCGAAATTCCTCGTGGGATTATAACGGTTTTGTCAACAACCCGGCCCCAGTGAGTGCGGCTTCGAGCAATACTTGCTATAATTATATGGCGCCAATGTCGTATCCCCTGACTGATGCGTCAAATGGAGCGTAATCGCTCTGATATTTTCTCCTTTGTTTTCCTTGTTTGATTGTATTGACTTCGCACATTACATATTGGTCGGCGTTTTTTGATTACCCTTTTTGTCGTTTTGCCTGGGCCAATAGTGCCCGTTTACTTGACCGTGACCTGGTCATAATTCCGTTTTGCTGGACATTCTTCGAACATGAGCAATGGCGCTGGACCATACGCTAATGATGTTTCCTCTGGAACTTTGGTGGCGCTCTGTTAATACTTTGGCGCAGCGATTTCACGCCCTTCCTTTTACTTCTTTTCTCTTCTTGCATTCCTACATCTTGCATTTATCTTTTGTCTTAATGCCCCCCCCCCCCCCCCAATTTTTGCATTTTACGCTTCTTCGACGACATTCGTTCATCATTCATTTGATCTGTTGCATATATTTTCTTCCTTTGGGGCATTTGGATTTCACTCTTTACTGGACACTGTACGATATTTCGCATTAGCATGGCGCTGCAGTCCTTTTTCCTTTGTTTCGCAGGTCAAACGGGTTTACATTGTGGGATAGACACGGGATACTTCGGCGGACGAAAAACAGAAGGATGTACTTTTGGACATTTCTTTTCCTTCTGTGGTTTTATTTGACATACTATGCGAAACAGTTACTGACTGCTACATACATGTGCATAGCTTTTGGCGTTGTGTGGATTGATTCCCTTTTTTTTTTTTTTTTTTTTAATGAGCTGTTTGTCTTGTGGCTGTAACCAATGGATATTAGTGTTTATTAAGAATTTTGAATAATTATTGGCCCATAATTCTCTATGCTGGTTCCCTTGTGCATTCACTGAAAGAGAGAGATGCCCTAACTACGGTCAGGTTACAGTTGGTCCGATTACCGAGGCCGACAGACCTCTCATATACGGACACACACATTCGGTTTAGATAGCCAAGCACTCATTCCATCACCTTTGTGTCTATAGAGATCAATGTTATCCTCCTTGTGTAATTAAAATTCGTCGCCTACAGCCTCGTGCAGTCCGGATAATCGACTCCCCCGACTTCCCCGATACGGAGTTTTAACCGCTACATTGGTTTATCCGTTTCATCTTGCATGATCGAAATGCTGTTCCGAGTGTACTCACTGAGGTATCTAGTTCTAAACTAGTTTTGAGCTAGATAAATACTAATTCTGTAACGGCATGAACCACCTAACTATATAAGTGAGCGCAGTACTAAGCCTGTCGGCTTAGTATCCTAGTCTTTTGCTCCTGACGCAGCGGTTATCTCTTTGGAATGCGCCCTAGATAAGTGGCCGTGACAGCAATTACGTCTTAGGCTTCAGCAGGGAGGGATGTAACTAGTATCAGGTTTCATCCCTTTTTCATCATAAAAACATCATTTTTCATCTCACTGTGACAGCTTGACACTGCGTCAATGGCTCAGTGCTGTGTCAATGGCTGCTGCATCAATGGCTGACACTGACAAATGGCACCAACATACTAGATGAGTGGTGATGTCAAACAAACGCCTATAAAACCTCCATTTCCTGTAGATAGATTTCCTCTTCTCTTTCCTCCCCAGATTTGATATTTTCGTCGATGGCTACAATAGCTTAGATAGGAACTCCGTTCAATATTATCTTCTATTCCGAGCCCGTGACACTCACCGGCAAAATAAATGCAGGAAGTATTTTAACTGTGGTTGGGAACTAGTAAGGGGAGGCGGTAAAGTAAGAAACTGTACAGGAGCTCAGCTCACCGGTGGGACGGAACAAAGTTTTAGTGGGCAAACGTAGTTGATTTGATTGAGTGCCTATCGGCTCAGGCTAGCTATGTCTAACTACCGGGCAGAAAGCGAGGGCGGTCAAGCACGTGACCCGATGGGTACTAACACGGTACTAACACAAAGTGTTAGTACCCACCGCCTCCTCATTCACGCTTACACAATGAGCACCACGGGCATCAAGAAAAGAATTGCCCCCGCTACCCAGGCGCATTATCGCCTGCGCTCTACTAAACTGCGAAAGGAAAAAGGACCCAACCTGCCCAATGGAGTGGCGGACGCCATCATGCGCGAGGCCTCAGAGGCCCATGAGACCCCGACCGTGCCTCCCCTCGACCCCGCCCATCAACCAGTACAGATAGGACCAGAGACACCACAGCAGGCTCAACACTTTCCTAGCCTAGCCCCTGAGAACCAATACACGGGCCCACTGCCAGCGCAGGACACCCCCCCGGCATCCCCCACCCATGACCCCCCCCAGAGCCAACTGAGCCTTGAACTCCACAACCATATCACTGCTGCAGTGACGTCGCGCACAGCACAGATCAAGTCCACAGGTGATGAAGTCCTTGAACTTGTCTCAGGGATCAGCCAGAAGATTGCCAATTGGGAAGAGAAGGGTTTGGAAGGAGCGGCCTCCCTAGGCAGAGACGTCAGGACACTAGTTCTCAATTTCAGCAAGAACCTGGCAGATGGACACCCTGCTGAAGAAAGAGAACAACAACCCCACCCTCCCAAGAATAGTACCTACGCAGAGACAACAAGAGTTTCCCCCAGCAGTCCCGAAGCAAACCTGAAGCCAATCAAGAAACTGCAGACACAGCCTGAGAAAACCCCC
>NW_019170469.1:684614-685567 GCF_001890805.1 Aspergillus glaucus CBS 516.65 | reverse complement strand
ACCCTGGCAGCACCTGTCAATGGACTTCTGCTCCCTCCCAAAGGATAAGAAAGGATTCAACTGCATCTTTGTGATTGTGGACTGCTTCAGTAAACAGTACATCTCACTGCCCTGTCACAAAACCACTGGAGTGGAGGACATGGCAAAGCTGTTTATTGAGCACATCTATCAATGGAAGGGCCCTCCAGACACTATAGTCTCTGATCAGGGAGGCCAATTTGTCTCAGAATTCTGGAAAGCAATATGCAATGTACTGGGTGTGAAGCTGAAGCTCTCAACTGCTGACCACCCACAAACAGATGGACAGACAGAGAACACAAACCAAATCATTGAACAGCACTTACACCCATTTGTGAATCATTACCAGGATGACTGGTCAGAAAAGCTCCCCATGATAGACTTCGCTGGTGCACTATTGGTGGGTGAGTCCACAGAGACTTCTCCTTTCCTCATTGACAGTGGCTACACCCCCAGGACATCTTTCAACTGGATATCAAACCTTAATGGAACAGTTACAGAGGCGAATGCCCAGCAACAACTACAACAATTACAAGAGACATGGGACTAGAGTGGCACAGCGAAGCCGCAAAATCCGCGCCAATCCGCGCTGAATCCGCAATGGCGCGGATTCGGATCCAATGGGCCAGAATCCGAAGCGGCTGCGGATTATACACGCAGGATCCGCAGCGGCGCGGATAATCCGAATGGAGTGGCTTGGAGTGGATTTTGCGGCTTTGATTATCTGCAAGATCCAATTACAATATGTTACTGTAATTTAGTAAATAACTAGCAGTTGGCCAATTTTTTAATCAAACTATGGTTGGATTTAATGATTAATATACAATGAAATGCCTTTGTTATAGATTTCAATTGGATATGGATGTTGTTGGCCAATAAACTAATCCATCTCATATACTACGGAATGCCGGGTATTATATATATATATATGGGTA